>NC_052049.1:98170565-98365565 GCF_903992535.2 Arvicola amphibius | reverse complement strand
GCGTGTTTCTCTCAGGGCGAGCGGCTCCAGGGCCTGGGGAAGTCATCCCGTCAGAGACTACCTCAACATTTTCTGTGAATAATGAAGTTGTTAATAAAATGGCACATTGCCATGATTGAGTCCAATCAAAATCTTATCTGATTTTTACATTTACCAGGACGTAAATTGAGCGAGCCGCTCCTCCTGGAATTGGATCCTGGCCCAGTCCATTCCAGTCTCCTCTCGCTAGTGTTTCTGTCCTGGCTGTGTTATTAGCACCATCAGCAGGCACTAGAGAGAGCCACCTGCAGCGCATTCTTGGCTCCCTTCACAAAGAAGCTTTTTGGAAGGGGTCTCTTTTCTTCTCAGGTCAGTGTCTCCAGCAAGCGGCCATGCCTCAGGCTCCAGACTAGATGAGTGAGGAGGGGAAGGCTTGTCCTCCACGTCAGTCAGCCAACAGGCAATACATTTGTTAGGAGGAAGCCACCTGGCCTGCACTGAAGTGCATCCTTAGCCGACTTCCCTTAGCGAGCTGAGGACTGGGAGGGTAAATATTAACAGGTACGGTAACAAGGGAATCTCACTACCACTCCATCTTAAGCAGGCCTTGCTTGGAGACAGGGTTGAGTGATATGCTGTGGGGGCAGAATTATTTTGATGGACAGATTTCTCTGACAGTTTGTGAGAGAAAGGACGCCACTGTCTCTAAGACCCCCCAGAGTTCATTGTCTTAGGAGGCAACCCAGAGCCTCTGTCTCTGGATGGTGCTCGGCATGGAGCAGCTACTGGTCCTCTGCCGATCTGCTCATTGGCAGTGATGAATACACCCCAGTTACCCACGCACTTCCCAACAGAACTGGGATCTTTAGTGCTCCAGGAAGGATGGAGAACTCCATGGAGTGAAGAAGTGAAGACTGGAGGCTTTTCCTTGCCTGCACTTAGGAAGAATTCATGGAGAGTCTTGATGCAGCCATTTCCTTTGACCAGATCCCTCATCAGTGAGACATGCATAATTGAAGGACCGAAGCAAACACCTCCTCCATGGCAAGGGGGAGGGCTCTGTGCTGCCGGGTGTAGCCACCTAAGTGGACATCTAGGGTGTGTTGTCTGACAGCATCTCCTATGTTCACAGCATATTTTTTGTTTGTTATTGTTTCAAGTTGGCTACATCCTGGGATTTTGCAGCTTGTCTGTGTGACAGGTGCCTGGCAGTCACTATGGAATGGAGAGTGTACAGTAGACATGTATACTCTCCCAGACAGCTGGTCTAGAACACAGATCACTCCTCTCCAAATACAAGTCTTTCCATGTGACAGGTCACAGCATCATCTTAGTAAACCTGGGCCGGTACTTTTGTAGAGAGAAAAAGAGTAAATCCCTGTAGCCTGCCAGGTGCTGAACGACACTCTTTCTTGTGTATTAGTTCTTTCTAATCTTATCAAAATTAGACGGAAGATAATTGTTTCCTGTCACATTCCAGGTGAGGAATCCGGTTCAGAAATTCCAATGCACGCCTGTTAGTACTTCGCCTTAGCTATAAAGAATAAAACTTCATAGGAAATAACCTGAACCAATGTCACTCAAGGTAAGCTTATGAACTTCATTCCAAGGTGTCTGCTAGAGATGAAGAGAATTACAGAGAAACCCTGGAGGAAGAGACCAGCAGGAAGTGTTCTGTTCAGGTAAGCTGCCTCCCAGTGAGGTCAGGGTACTTGGGAGAACAGAACCAACAGACACGTCAGGCTCTGGTCAATTTTAAAACAGTCATCTCTCCAGATACATGTTATCAGAGGGAGGACAACTTTTAAATGGCCCTCTCCCAGAGTGCTCTGCTTTCCAAGGAGGACCTGGGAGAAAGAAGCCTTTGGGATAGACTCTCCCTCAGTCTATGGGAGGCACTGTGTTCTGGAATGTGGCCTGTGGGGAAAATGCCATGTTTGACCTGGCTTACCAGGGCTTCACTGCTTAGAGAAACGGTGACTTGCTGAACTTCATAGAAGGACTGGAAATGTGTGGTGTTTTTCTCAGAGCATCAAGAAGACAGTCGGAGAGTTTCTCAGGCATAAGAAGGGCCTTACTCAGCAACTCCGAATAAGGCCCAAGGTGCCATTCATCCAGCATCTAGGTTTAGATAAGATTCATCCGGCTTGTTTTATGTACAGAACTAGCCTGGGCATTTCTCCAAGGGTCCGCTCGTCTCTGGAGTCTCATCTCTGCTCTCAGTCATCTGTGTCGCTTTATGGACAGTTGCCCGGCTTCGGCTAATCTGTCTCTTGCTTTACCTGCGTCTTTCCACATTTGCCCACCTCTGGCATCTTCTGTCAGAAGGTAGAAGGGGGGCTCCTTTGCCTGGACCTCCGCTTTTGTCCTGGCCCTTGTTCTTCAGTTTGGTTTGTCTGCTTTTTGCAAAAGCTCAGCAAAATCTCTTTTTTGTCCATTTCCTCTCTTTTCTCCTATTCATATCCTTCCCAATTGAGGCCTCAAAGAGGGCCTGTAGCATCTGTTACACACAGAACACATGCCAGCATCCCCCAACACCTGCTGCTTCTCCAACTAATCTCCTTTCTGAGGCTTGCCTGGACCAGACATCAGAGAGACATCATCCTCACCTTACAGATACATCTCTTTCATAAAGCTACTTCTCAACATGAATCCAGTGCAGCAGATCCACAAGATCATTAAGCATGGCAATTTCTTTGACTTCGCTATGTGCCTTAGAGCTGGCACTTCCAGTGGAGGGTCCCTTGTTATTCTATTAAGTCATCCCGAGGCACCTTGCACACTGGAGAGCTCGGCCGGCAGAGGCAATGCTGGGATAGGCACGGCTCTCTCACATTCAGTACCTTGATTATGTGCTGAGAACAGAGTGTTGTCCTTCTGTGGGTTACACTCAAGTTAGAAGAGAGGCTTGCAGACACAGTGATAAAGAATTTCTGACCTAGGACCGAATCTTCAGGGGAAGAGATATATACGATTTCTAGTGGTCCTACTCATGTGCCCGTGTACCTATGTTCATCTTTTCTTCTCCAATCCAACAGGCACAGAATCTTTCTGGAACAATCAGACAGTTTCTCGGGTTTCTGCCTCCTCTGCTGTCACCATGCCTCCCTGCTTTTTCTCTGTCCTGCCTTCCCCAGCAGTCAGAAGGCGCCTGCAGGAGGAATCAGAGAAGTGCATTTCCTCCTCTGTGCAAGGTCCTTTTGTCGTCTAGGTCCTCTGGGGTTGTGGATTATAGGCTGGAATGGGCATCCCGATAAGTCAGGGATTGGGAGCAAGTGCAGAGGGGATTAAACAACATAAAAACTCAGTGTTTTTAATAACTCAAATAAAAGCACACTGTTTTCTAAGTATTTTATTTCTGGAAGCTTCTCAGTTTTATACAGATGTTTTAGATCATGTTGCCAAAAGAATAAATATGTATGCTGGAGAGGATGAGGGGTCAGGGGAGCACTCCTCCATTGCTGGTGGGAGTGCAAACTTGTACAGCCACTTTGGAAATCAGTACGGTGATTTCTCAGAAAGTTAGGAAACATCCTACCTCAAGACCCAGCAATACCCCCTTTGGGCTATATATACAAAGGATGCTCATTCATATCACAAGGATATGTGCTCAACTATGTTCATAGCAGCATTATTTGTAATAGCCAGAACCTAGAAACAAACTAGATGCCCCTTAACCGAAGAGTGGATAAAGAAAATGTGGTACATGTATCTACACAACGAAGTACTACTCAGAAGTAAAAATAGCAACAACATGAAATTAGCAGGCAAATGGATGGATCTATAAAAAAACCATACTGAGTGAGGTAACCCAGACCCAGAAAGACAAATATAATATGTACTCACTTATAAGTGGCTTTTAGACATAAAGCAAAGAAAAACCAGCCTACAATTCACAATCCCAGAGAACCTAGACAACAAAGAGGACCCTAAAAGAGGCATATAAGGATCTACATAGGAAGGAGAAAAAGACAAGATCTCCTGAGAAAATTTGGAGCATGGGGTTTATGGGAGAGGGTAGAAAAGGAAAAGGGACGGGGAGGGGAGTGGAGAAAAATGGATAGCACGATAAAAAAAAGAAGAAAACCACCATTTCACCACTTCCATCATCAAACATGCTCACTAAACCCGGGAATGCTTGCCTACAATGTAGAGAAGATTATATTTACTGTTCTTTGAAACTTGTTTAAATAATAATATGACTTGGAGATCCCTTGTTAGGAATCGTATCTTTTACCCTGACACACATAGCCATGTCTCATTCTTTTCAGTACTGAGTCATGTTGGACAGAATGGAAAAACCAAAGCGTACTTCAGGCTACCCCTTCTTGGTGACACCTAGATACTAGCCCTTGTTCTCACGGCTGTAGACAAGGCTGTAGCAAATATATTTGTAGGTAGTGCCCGGTATCCCTGCATATTTTATTAAAGTTGAGGACCCAAAAGTAGAATTGCTGACTGCAAGAAAATGTGCGGTTCACAGGTTGGTTCTTCTTTCTGTCTTTTAAACATTTTTGCTAATAGCAGTACTTTATAAACATTGCCAGTCTATAACAATAAAAATTTCCATTTACTGAATATTCAGTACTTCTGTCTGTAAGCTCGAGCATCTTCTGATACGCTTATATATTTATTGGCTTGGTTTTCCTGTCTATGCTATATGCCATTTTTTGCCCATTTTTATATTAAGTTATTGACTGGCCTGGAGGTACATGGCCCAATCTTTGTCAGGAATGCCCTTCATTGTCAAGAATTCCTAGGCCCAAGGTCAGGTCCATCTCAGAGCTGGTTATATTCTGCAGCTAAGAAGAAGTTTTGGCCATTTCAGTCCCACTCAGAACAACTCTGAGTGCAGCTGAGC
This sequence comes from Arvicola amphibius, assembly GCF_903992535.2. Classification (NCBI taxonomy): domain Eukaryota; kingdom Metazoa; phylum Chordata; class Mammalia; order Rodentia; family Cricetidae; genus Arvicola; species Arvicola amphibius. The sequence continues at coordinate 98,360,725 of NC_052049.1, read as the reverse complement.
CCTGGACTCGCTATGGAATCAGTGTGGATGCTGTTAGTCTACTGTGCAGCCTTCCCACTTGTCTGGGTATCCTCACCGTTTTTTTTTCCCTTGGCCCGGATGTGAATGGTCTAATAAGCATCCTGGGTCTTGCACCTCATCTCAGAGTTGGATTCTCAGAGGATCAGCCCCCAGGAGGCTGCTGTCTTTGTCACCCCTTCCATGGGTTAAGGCCAAGGTCCTGAACTGAGCAGGGTGCAGCTAGTTTCTCGGTCATCTCTGTCCACACTGGCATTTCCAGATGCCTCTGCTGTGATCCTCAAGTTAAGGGCAAATCACTTCTTGCTTCATCTGAGGAAAGTATACTTGTTGCCTTGTTGAAGTTGGGTGTTCTGGGATAACTGTATGAGGATCTGTGAGACGACACGAAGCTGGGTGACGGCAACCACAAGGGGTTTTCGTCTGTCTGCTCTCCTGCACACTGCTACCGCTAGAGGAGGAGAATTTGGGGTCTTGTTCCTTCCCAGTCTGCTGAAGAAAGGAAAATGCCAGGTTCTTTGTTTCCCAGTTTTTTGTTACTAACACATAATACCCCCATACACACGCACACATGCGCATGTGCGTGCACACACACATGCATGCACACTTGCACACACATGGACACACAATACTACACATACCACACATCATACACACACACCATACACAGCACACATCTTACACACACACACCACACGCACACACACTCATGCACACATGCATGTACACATGCATATGGACACACATGTACACCATACATACCATACATCATATACACACACCATACATACCACACATCTTACACACACACTATACATACCACGTATCATACACACACACCATGCACACCACACATCTCACACACACCATATATACCACACATACACACATATCACACACACACCACAAACACATATCACACGCACACCACACATCACACATGCACTTATACCACACATACACCACAACCCCCTCGACATGTACTTCATACATACCACACACCACACACACACACACACACACATACATATATCCCTCTCTCTCTTTCTACATCTCTCCCGTGTAAAGTCAAACTCAGCCCTAAGTAAGAAAGCTATTCCCGTACAGCCCCCCTCCCCTAGTTTCTCACCTTTACTTCCCTTTTCCCCTGCTCTTCCCCAAGTCAATAGAATCCAGACTGAGAATCAAGACAATCAAATCTTAAGATTGAGACTACTACAACACAATTTCCCAATGCTTTTTTTTTTTTTCTGTGCTACATCTTAGGCTTTTGAAATTCAAAACCCAAGACCTGACTCCTTTGTTCTCCGCGTTATGCTGTGTCATCTGTCCTCTGAGGCAGTGAACACAGAATACCCTTGCCGCCGCCAGAGGGATAATGGGGACAGGGGTGGCTATAAAAGAAAGTGAGGGGGAAATCAGTCACTACATCAAAATATTATTCACAGCACCAGTGGCTGTTTCTTTCACTTGTCTTTTAACTTTGTTTATGGAGTCTTTTGTCAGGCAGACATTTATAATTTTTGTACAGCAAAACCTGTCAATCTTTTCCTTTATAAATTCTAGGTTTTGTATCTTACTCAGGAAAGCCTCGTAATATATAAATTAAAAATATAGTCTCTGATATTGCCATCTCCTTAAAACTTTAATCTTTACCAAATATAATTCAACCCCATTTTGAATTAATTTTTTTGATTAATATCAAGAAAAGAACTGGGCGGTGGTGGCATACCCCTTTAGTCCCAGCCAACTCAGGAGGCAGAAACAGGCAGATCTCTGTGAATTCTAGGCCACCTGGTATGTAAAGTGAGTTCCAGGACAGGCTCCAAAGCTACAGAGAAATTGTCCCAACCACCTCCTATATAAAAAAATAATAAAATTTATCATCAAGAAAAGAAGACCCCTACTTCCCTCCTTCATTCCTTCCCCCTTCCTGCTGCCCCCTTAGCTCTTTTTTCCCAGCCCCTCCTCCACATTTGAATAGAGTTAGCATTTTTATGATGCAACTTACTTAATAATCAATTAGCTTCCTCACTGACTTAAAATTTCATTTTATTTATAAACTAAATTCTTATGGGCACATTTCAAAGTCTACTGCAGAGTATTCCTGACCAGGGGCATGATTCATGCTTTTGTGTCTACACACACATGTATTGGCTTTCAAAGGCTTTCCATTCCTGTATACATTTTAGGAAGATGAATAATTCTCTACCCCATGGGCAATATGGTCTCAGATAACATGATCCTTAAGTTCAGGCATACTCTTTCCTTTTCAGCCCACTAAAAATAAACTCAAGGCAATTCCAAACTGGAAGTTATAAAAAAAAATGGACTTAAAAAATGACTATTCTAGGCTCCTAAGAGATTTTTAAAAATAGTTTGGACACATGCGATTTTATATATGGTGGGAACCACTGTATCTTTTCAACACAGGGAGAGGTGCATGGCAAAGCTTGTCCAGCAGTTATTCTCCTCAGATTCCGTCTTTAGAGTCAATATTGGCAATCCCATATTCTTTTTAAAATCTTCTGTTTGATCGAGATTTTTGGGAGTATTTGTTTAAACTTACACCTGGCATTTTGTCAACATTTATATGAATGCATGTTTTCTGATATCAAACATTGTAAGATGGTTCTTTTATCATATTTGTTTGGGTTTTATTTATTTCATTTGTCTTCTCCAACACATAGATTTTACTATTATTGGTCAAGTTGGCTGTTTTTAGTGTTACTTCCTTTAGTTCTTTTTCCCTTAGGCCACTCATTACTAATCCTTTCAGGTTTCCCTTATAATCAATGTTGGTCGTTTGCTGTGCGTCTAGATAATGAGAAGGACTAAGGTTTCTCTGGGAAAACACCTTTGCAGATGAAATGGGACAGATAAAGGCTGCCGCATCCTTCCCTTTTCTTCTTTCTTTTTCCAGGAAATACGAATGCAAAACCTACTGGTGTCTTGGGGTAAGTAAAGACAGAAGGACGAAAACCATTGGTCCAGATTTTGTTCAACCAACGAATTAATGCCAATATCTGCTTAGTGGACTTCTTCTCAGAGACAAACAACTGCTGGTTCTTTTGTTTAAAGAAAAACATTTTGTTGTTCTTATTTGTTGAATGTTGTAGCAGTAATGTCTACAGAATTTATTTCTAATGCTTCCTGTTGCTTAATAATAGCAATTGAGACTGTAATTTACTTTGGCTACATACCACAGGACTTAATACATAGTATTCTCATTCTTTTACATATATCTAGAATTTCATTTGAATTCTTTTCTTTAAACTTGGACTTTTTCCTTTTTCCATTTATCCAGGAGATAATTTCTCTTTATCTTCTTGTTAATTTCGTCTTTCTTTTTTCTTTCTTTCTTTCTTTCTTTCTTTCTTTCTTTCTTTCTTTCTTTCTTTCTTTCCTTCCTTCCTTCCTTCCTTCTTTCTTCCTTTCTTTATTTCTTCTTCTTCTTCCCCCCCTTCTCCTTCCCTCCTTCCCTCCCTCCCTCTCTCCCCCCAGCTCTCTCTCTCTTACATCGGATCTCCAGGTCAGGCTGGCCTGCACTCATGTTGTATGTAGCGGATGATTACCTTGAACTTCTGATCGTCTTGCCAGTGTTGGGGTTACAGGTGTGTATCCTCATTTCCTGTTCACGAGAGGCTGAAAACTGACCTTTGTGCATGTGAGGCAAGCACTCTACAAATAAGCTTCTGCCCCTGCTTTTCAGGTTAATGTACAAGAGAATTATTATTACATTAAATGAGAATTGATCCTTATTGCACTTATTCTAAAGGAATATTGAGATCTTTTGAACTGCAGACAGCTAATTGTGACAAGTCCGTTGTTTTGATGGGATGCACATTTATTCTTAATTTGCCTGTTTCAAGGTTCTGTCATTCCACATTCATCTGTGGATGGAATAATACAGCTGTCAATCTCCATATCCATCTACTGTAGCTAGCTTATAATTTCCACAATGCTTTTGTTAATACAACCTTTATGAATGGCTTCCCTGGCTGGGCTGTTTCTCTTTAGAGGTAAGCCACTGCTGTTTTACTCCTAACTGCCTGCTTTTTTCTCTAGAACATTTCTTTTCCGTAAGGACACAACATCCTACTTTGATTTTTCACTTCCTGATTCACCTCCCACTGTCGTACTTCCATCAGGATGCCTGGTCTCTGCATGGCAGACATCTGATACTTGAGCTGATGTCAAATTTTATTTGTTTTCATAAATCCATGGCATCAATAGTATTTAAGCTAACTCTGCCTAGCACTGGTGACTTTCTGCTCAAATACCATTTTACCATGTAAAGCTTCATATCTGGAAGATGCCTCCCCATCTGCTTGACAGTTTCCAGAATTGTGTCCAATAGAACTGTGCTGTTGCTTCTCACTGTCTGCTGAGAATGACGCTGCAGTACGGCACGTTGATCTGAGGTTTCTCGGAATCCACTTCCTCCCCGCCACATTGCTTGAGTTTGGAGTGCTCATATTTTTTTTTCAAAAACTCTCTTTTGGGCCCCCTAACCAGTTCCTCTGCCTCTGAGATAGGAAGTGGCATGAGAAATCACAACAAAGTACAGAAAAGAAAGCAAGAAAGAGGGAAAAAGGGAAGAAAGAAGAAAACAAAAAAAATAAAATAAAAAAAGGAAAGTTTGCCCTAACCACTTGGGATCTCATGTTCCTTGCTTCTGTTTGTAACCATATATGTATAGCTGTTAGCCAGTGTCTCACTTGAGCCATGAGTAACTTTAGGAGGAAGAGTTACAAACAGTTGCATCAATAGTATATTCAAAGTATCTGTCTCAATGTACAAGCTGGGTGAGTGCTGAACTGCTAATTCAAGAATGGAGATGCAGAGTTGTGGGATGCTTTAGTGCTGAGTTCACACTGACACAGACCATACTCCAAAACCTGAACCGGTGAACTCAGCTGTAGCGCAATAAAGGCTTGGAAAGCTTTGGCTTGTAAACATGTCCTTAGGTCTCTCTTACTTAACATAAAGAAGTAATACAGTTCTGTACTATAGTTAGAGGAAACAAAAGTATCAGTTCTTTTGTTGATGACCAATACTCTTAGAAAGTAAAGGCATCATCTGGAATCTGTGACTGCAGTGTGAAGGCTGAAGGTCACACCTCAAGAGTTCCCTTCTTGATTATACTAGGGCTCCTTCTCTTTGTTGCTGTTTCCTTGCTGCATGTGTATGATGGGGTAGCATGTAAGTTAGGCATACTGTAGTAATAAACGTACACAGAAAAGTACTGTATGTATTTTCAATACTCTACTAATAATTCTGAGCTAAATTGCTGTCGTAAATGTGGAATACACATTTGAAAGAAAATGAAGAGTTTTGTGTGTGTGCATGCATGCGCATGCATGCACATGTGCAAGTGTTATCTTTGAGAGTCACCTCTCCTTGCCCCGTGTAAGTGCTTTACTTGTGCAGTGACATTTCTATGAGCATTTCATTTCTGATAAGAGCAAGCACAAACACACTCCTTAAAGAGTACACTTTCCCCCACAGCAGCCTTTGGAACTGCATGACAGAATTTTTGGATTGCTGTGGAAGGCATGAACTCTATCTGTCCTTGTGTACATGGGTCTGCTCTCAGCGTCAGGAAGTTCTGCATTCAGGACTCTGGAAGGGCCTCCTCTTCCAACAGACTTCCTTTCTGAAAAGAATGCCTGGGTAGACAGTGCAACATTTGCAATCAATAGCTCAGGGGTCAATTTTAACATATTTTGATATCTTTTCAATATATACCACCTCCGGAAGCTTTTGTGGACTAGCCTTAAAGCTGAAGTGAATTCTGCTTCATCAGCTTTGAAATCAACATCTAGTCCTTAACACAAAGCTGGAGAGATAACAAGAAAAGACATCCAAATTAGAGTCAGTAAAAAAAAATAAAAGTGCAACAAAAATATCAGTCTTTCATTTTTCTTTAAAAAAGACTTCTTCCCCAAATTATTGTATTTCTCAACATAATGGAAAAAACCAATGTTCCCCTAGTAGGTGACCCAATGTATACTCAGAGCCTGCTGAGAGCCAGCAGCTTTATCCAGGTGCTGTGTGTAATTCTGCCAGGCTGTTTCTCCTCTTCTAGTCTGCTAATAGGGCATATGAGGCTCAGACAGCTTAAGCATCCTGTAAATAAAATGTGTCTTTGAGTGGGAACCTAAAGCAAATGAGACTGGCTCTGCTTCACCTCCATGGCTACACTAGCTACTTTGCCTCTGGGCTTCTAATCTATCTTGATAGAGAGTTTCCTTCCATAAGATGTTATTTTTATTAATGTTTTCTATCATTGCCATTCTTTTATCTGAGTGTAATTTTATTCTCAAACTATGGTAGGTAATGAGGACCAATCTGTGCAATGGGACAAAGGCAACGCATTAGGTCAGCTGGGTTCTGAGTCCACACCCACTGCTGCCTCATCTTTTTAGGCTTGAGACTGCGATCTTCACCGAAAGTCGGGAAATCTGAGCGCTATTTTTAGCCCTGTCAGTTTTTAAAGATAACTCCAGATCCAACATTCCATCATCTTCTGTGCCTAAGTCTCCCTTCCTAAAACAAAAGTGACAAGAGCAAGTGTTGCCGAACAAATAATTTTGAGAAGATTATGAAATAAAACATGCAAATGTGCTTCCGAAATGAAGCACGTGCTTCTGGGGCCGCTTGGTCTGTAAATGATGGTCACGGGATGTCGCGCTGTCCATAGGCTTCAATATTCTCTCGTTGAATGTCCTAGTATTTGGTCCAGCTACCTTCTTCACCTGAAGCCATTGCAGAGTGGTGGGAGGACGTGGAAGAGGAAAGATGGACAGCAATTCTTTGTGAGATAAAGTGTAGAGGACATGGGTGGGTGGTTCCAAGCTCTCAGAAATGTGCCAGGCAACTGCCTTTCTCTTTCCTCACCGGGCATAAATCAAAAGCACCAGCTTTCTAGGCTGCCAACTCAACACCTTTTATAGGCACTTAATTCACTCTGAAATTAAAAATATATACATTCCCTTAGTAGGAATTATCGTTATTCTTCAGTATGACAGAATGATTTGATTTTAAACCCTTATATGTCTCTTCTGTATCCTACTGGGGGTGAGGATCCGTCAGATGTCTGTGATGAATAGCTATTGCTGCCTTAGAGTTAGCTCCCACATGGACTCCACTGATATCCTCCTTCAGGGACCTTATCCCTATGCCCTTTGTAGGGCAACACTTGAATAAGTCCATGTATTATAAAGGTATCATTCCATACCCACCAACTAGCTAACCACCTGTCCATTCTGGAAAGCCAGTCATTGAAATCTAGAAGGATGGCTGACATTCATGCTGCTGGCAATCCCTGTCAGGTCTCCATTCTTGCCTTTTGCTTTCTCCACTGCTTTCTCCCACTCCATGAATTTACACCCATTCTGGGGTCTCGGGGTCCTTACAGTCTTACTACTATTTCTTCTTGTGACCAAGCCTATCTAAAGGAGCAGAAACCATATAACCTCAGTCATCCATTATAGACATATATGTCTATAATATGAAATATGTCCAGAATTTCCAGGTGTGATTATATTTTTTTAAAAAAAAATGTAAAACTTTTAGTAGAAAAAATGCAAATTTGGATAAATAAATCAGAATGGGTTTCTTGAGAACAGACATACTTTGAACCAAGGCAACTAGACATTCTGAAATATAAGAAAGAACATTGGACAAGGGGTGAGATGTATTGACTCTATTCCCAGTTCCCAATTCTGCTGTGTGAGCCTAAGCAGGTGGTCAGCCTTTTCTGGACACCACAACCCTCTGCAAAATGACAACATGAGGTGCTGACAGAAGGATTCTCAAGCCCTGCTAGCCTCAGAGCCTACCCCTGGATTCATGTGGTAGAGCACAATGGGTTTTAGACAGCATGGGGACCATATGAGGCTAAACAATGGAGACATCCAGAAATCTCTAGCCAGATCAAAAGTCTTCCTCCTCATAAATCTCAAAATAGATTGGGAAACGGAGAGAAAAGGCCCAAATCCTACAGTGGTTTTTATTATTGGATTCTGAGTCTTCAGCTCTAGTATATGAAGTTGGTCTTCCTCAGACACCACAATTCCACTGATTCATGTCTAATATTGACAAGCCTTGACTGTCCTGTGCTCTGATCCTGCTGCCCACAAAGAAAAGATTGTTGTGCCCACATATGTGAAGTCATTCATGCGTGTGATCTTCTATGAGCTCAGTTGCCAACAGGGCTGAACCTCCATTCCATAAAGTACCCAATCTGACTCTGGGAAGTGCAGTGTGGATAACAGCCCAAAACTAGAGGGCCAGGAAAGACTTCTTGAGTGTGGCCTGATCTCTATGCATGTGTGTGTGTGCGTGTGTGTGTGTGTGTGTGTGTGTGTGTGTAGGGATACAAGTATCATACCACTGAGCAATAGCCCCAAGTTTATTTGAAATTTTATATTTTGAGATGGAGTCACTCAACTTGAATCTGCGAACCCTTTGCCTCAGCTTTCTGAGTAGCTGAAATTACAGGTGTGATCCCATACTGGTGCTGCATGTTGAACCTCCAAAAATACCAGTTGTTGTTTCTTTCTTTCCCTTACTCAGCATCAATAGTAATTATGCTTTCAAATCAGCTCCAATATTCTAACAGTCAGGATCTGCTACTCCAGGCCCTGTCTACCTACACTCTCAGAACTCTTGAACCCCAAGACCCAGACTCACAAGGCTGAGTCACACTGACTCCTACTCATTCAAGGGCTCACTTCCAGTCCTTTGCTATTGTTAATCCTTACTCAGAATAAGGGACCACATTCTTTTATGCAGATAGAACAATGTCCTGACCTACTGGGCTACCCTTATCTTCCTCCTCTGTTTTTTTTTTTAAAGTTTTATTTAAAGGAGACCCAGGTGTGAGAACAAGATGCATTTGTTAGGTATTGAGAAGTCCTGATTGTGTTTTTATGTCCATATGCAATCATGGACCTTAGTGTTGGCAGAGGTTTCTGTCCCTCCCAGTCCCGCAGCCATTCAGTCCCAAAGAAACACACAGAAGCCTACATTAATTATAAACTGGTTGGTCTATTAGCTCAGGCTTCTTATTAACTCACTCTTGCATCTTAAATTAATCATAATTCTTGTCTGTGTTAGCCACAGGGCTTGGTACCTTTTATCAGTGAGGCATTCTCATCTTGCTTCTTCTGTGTCTGGGAAACAACTGCAGACTGAGCCTTTCCTCTTCCCAGAATTCTCCTCTTCTGGTCATCCCACCTAGACTTCCTACCTGGCTACTGGCCAATCAGCATTGTCCCACAGTACCCTAGTACATTGAAATCATAGTATTCAGCTACCAAAGACAGGTAAGGGACACATGCAGACTGTTCACAAAGGAGATGCGCATTAAGAAGTGACTGAGCCCAGAGTTCCATCCCCAGCGTTCACTAAAATAACAATTAATACATGAAGGTGATGGTGGTTTACCCAACCCATTCAACTACAGCCTTTAGAGAAGGAGGGATTCTATCTACTGTTGTTACACCTCTTATCTTATTCTAATTCCAAGTTGATAACAACACCGGCTACTTGGCTTGTAATTTGATTTTAAAGAAAAGATCTCAGATGCCTACATCTCTGCCTAAGGCCTTCTTTCTTCTACAAACTTTGTGTAACACATGGACACTTAGGACAGCATAAACAGCCATGATGGAAGGGTGGAGAAGCAGGAAATTCATATGCACTGCCTTCTACATTAGCCTTTGAGCTACAAGGAACAGGAGTCAGACTCCACCTAACTTGAACAAATTGGAATAGAAGCTCTAAGGAGGGGACACCTGGCTTCAAGCATTCCTTGTCTTACTGTTGACAGCATTCTTACCCTTTGATTCTACTTTGCTTTTCTTGGTTTTATTTTTGTTTTTTAGCAGAGCCTCCCCAAGTGTTAGAAAGGTATCTCCCACAGGTCAGGAAAGATACGCCTAAAAAAAAACGCCTTTCCCCAAAAAACTCCTAGAAAATGCTCAGGGAAGAAACTGATTTGCTGTGCTCACTTACACACTTCGAGTGTGGCAGCTCCTATCAGGACCACAAGGAATTACAGCACAGTGTGCTGAACATCAAAAATCCACTGCCGAGTTTTCTGCAGCACCCAGAGACAACGTGGCAACAAGTATTCTGATGATGGGACGCCTGGCTGACTGGGTGATGCTTCCAGGCAAGCTGATTTTAAAGACAAGGAGCCACTGTGTGTGCTAGGATATTCATTTTGAAGAGTGAATCTAGCACAACTTGGAGACACTGAGGCAGAGGTCAGATTACCCTTGAAGAATAGTCCGAAAGGAGACAGCATAAAAGCCCTGAGCCCCTGAGGGGCACAAAACAGACTCCCACAGGGACATAACCAATCCCCGCTCTTCTGACTTTAAACCTTGCAACTTCCCATTATTTGTTTGAGTTGTTGGTGATACTTTCTAAAAATTATGACCAGATAACCATGTCTATAATTTATTAGCTCCTTTTGGTTATGGGGAGATAGCTCAATTGGTAAAGTGATTTCCTTGCAAACAAAGGGACCTCGGTTTAACTCATAGAACCCGTGTGAAAAACAAGCATATAAACAAACAATTGGGCCTGGTGTCACTCATTTGTCCTCCAGCTCACTGACCAGCTACCTTAACCCAACTTGACACATTCCTGACAGATGGTTGAGTTCTCTCAAAAACCAACATGGATGGCAGAAAACAAAAAACATGGTTGTCTTCTGGCCTACACACACACACACACACACACACACACACACACACACATATATATAACACACACAACACACACTCACACACTCAAAGTCTCTCTAGGACTTGGACTTTGAACTGAAATTTCTGGACTGAGAATTACATTTTCATTTTCATATCAGTGTAGAAGAATTATCAATGCGTCAGGCAATCTGCTAACTATGAAATTCTCAAAGCAGAGCTACCATCATTCATTCAGGAGTGATGGGTCCCTAAACCCATTCTCTTGGCTTTACAGCCACCTCATACAATGGCCTGACCTAACGTGGCCATGCCCCCTGCCACTTTCCAGGGAAGTCCTTGGAGCTGGCAAGAGACTGCCTGCTTTCTGTCATAGCCTTCCTTGCATTCCCTGAAGTGTGGTCACCAGTCAGCTGCACCAGGCTCCCCCGAGGCGTGCAGAGGGCAGGCTGGCTCCTGCTCCCCACAGCAGGACTCATGCAAGCATCTGAGAATGTAAGATCACCCACTGCACAGAGCCGCGGCAGAGGCAGGCCACAGCAGGTGGACAGCAGAGCGGAGCCGCGGCTTTTGTTAAGTCCTCAACATTATTTCTGCGCAGCTCTTTAGATTTAAGCTCCTGCCGTTCTTTCCATAATGGCTGAGAGAAATAAAAACACCGCCTGCACACTCCTTCCCGCCTCCCTCTCAGACTGCACACCTTCCTCTCCTCCTCCTCTGTGTGGTTTCCCAATCCAGGGCTCGGGGCTGGCCCACCACTCGTGGGCCATTGTTCACCTCTCTCCTGGGCTGGAGGCCGCTCTCAGGGTTCAGCTGCAATTTGGACAGCAGGGCAGCCGGGTCTCACCGTGACCTTCCTGGACTTATTGTCTGCCGTGGCCTAAGGTGACGGGTGTGCGTGGGGGCAGTTTGCAGAGAATCAATCCCTATTTGTCGTAGCTCATCACACACTGGGCGGAATCTTAAGCTGCCCGATGATGAAAGGTTTAAGGAGCACAGTGCTGGCTGCCCTCTCTTGGGAAGTTAAAGACCTCATCTGTTTACGCTTCTTGGTACCCAAGGCCCCTTCCTTCTTCGTTATCTGGGAACAGCAAAAATCTTCCCCATAGTAAAGTTCCCTTAACTTTAAAGGATTGCAGGTGGATGAGAACATCATCCTGCCTAAAATGTAACGTCCTTTCTTGGCACAGGTTTTTGGCTTTGGGCCACTCGTCCATCTTCCTCTATAGAGGAGCTGGCTCATGGCACAGAGCACAAACGATGCATGATAAAAAAAATGTGGTGGCCCCAAGGTTCAACGTGCATCCTGCAGCCCTGATGAGGAGCGCTCGAGGCGCGCCGACACAGACAGGAAGTCTGATTGTGCAGTAAGGAACTGAGACTTCCAAGAGTCCCCTTCCAATCACAGTGTCCCCCAATCAGAGGTTCATCAGTCAGCGCCTCGCTTCTCTTCACAGGAAACCCCTAACACAGGCACAGGCCACCCCTTAAATGACAGGGTAGGGTGGCTCACTGTTTGAGGCCGGTTGTCCTGATAGATCTGAGACGCAAATGGAGAAAGAATGGGGAGGAGGGTTGCAGATTCTATCCACATGACCCCTCTCAGTGAATCCTGAGGCTGGTGGGATGAAATTCTTCCTAAAGTATACCAGGATCCTCTCAGTCAATGATAACCATAAAAATGAGCCAATGATGGACCTCAGGATTCTGTCTGCAGGTGACCCTGGGAGTGCGGGGAGTGAGGGGTGAGGGGTGGGGAGGTGGTACTCCTCAAAACAAAGGAAAAGAGAAGGTACCCTTTCTCAGTGAGGTTATTTGTGTGTTTTCCCCAGAAGTGAAAGTCACTGGATGGGATAGATTCATGGTCAGAAAGAGAGAGCATGTTTTGGACACTGGGGTTTGGCAGCAAGTAGTTCCCACCTAGCTGGACTGGGCATCCCTTAGGAATATGTTTTGACTCAGGGAAAAGGTAGCCCCATTCTGAAGCTACTATCTCAGGGAGACTCAATTCCCAGGCCCTGATTGTTTCTTCCACTGATATGTGCAAGACCACATCAGTCTCAATTTGGTTAAAATAGCAAAATAAATGGAAATGACTCCATGGCTGTGAGATGTGGCTATGGCTGGATGGAGGAGTAATTACTCTTGTTGTAGATAGCAGATGTGGAGTTGGGATATCTCCAAAGGAGTCCCACAGTCTCTGGGGGCAGAGCTGGGATGCGGACCTGGAGAGACACAACCCTAGGCCCTGTGCATGCGGACAATTGCCACTCTCCTAAGCAGCTCTAATGCCCACCTGCATTCAAAAGGCCTGCCCTGATGACCACAGAGAAGTGTAACAGTGTAACTCTCACCCCTCATTAAGAGAGAGAAGCTTTGGCAGCAGATGGAAACCACCCCAGAAATCCACAACTGGTTAAAATGCAGGGAACAGCTGATTATGGAGTGCCCAATTCCAACTGATACACCTACGACACAACCACTACACCTAAGGCTTAAGGAACACTGCGGAAAGGCAGACGGAAAGACTGTAAGAGTCACAGGATCCGGATGCCTGCAGTGATACAGTGTTTTCTACACATGACAGGGAGCTGCATCATTAAATTCTTAGCAACATGGCCACCTAAAGGAGACCAGAACAATGAAAACACCAGTTCATTCATTGTCTCTGATCTCATAGGGCCCCACCCTAGAACTAGAGACAATAATAATAGCTTGCCTTTCCTAAGGATGAACCCCTAATAAGTTATCCAATCTAAATGGTCAGAATTAAGCACATACAGATGAGCAACTGGGCCCAGATATAAATATATACATATGTACTTACACATATATATATATTATGTATGTAGCAATAATAAGTATAATTATGTATGCATATATATATATATATGTAATGATAATAATAAAGAGATGAATTTAAGAGGGAGTGCTGGGCACGTGATAATGGAGGAGTTTTAAGGGAGAGAGGACAGGGTGGAAACAATGGAAATACAGTTCTCATGTATGATGCTCTTTTAAAAATAAGGAAAAAAAAGAGCTGCATGGATGACAACGGGTGCGTGTTCAGCTTGCCTTCTCTGTGTTATTTGACAGTTATACCACCCACCTGTTCTCAGAAAAGTATTGCCTAGGATCAGCTATAGGCCAAGGTTTAATTTTATTTCAGTTTTTTTTTTTTTTTTAAATCACTGTGCGCATTCCCTAAGGTGGAATGCCAAGCTCAGCCTTAGTGCAGGGGAAAGGGGTTTGGTCCCGGCCCAATTTAATGAGCCAGACTTTGTTGACTTCCCATGGGAGGGAGTCCTTACCCATTGGAGAAGTGAATGGGTGAGTATGGGCTGGGGGGGAGGAGTGAAGGAGGCAGGAGGAGGGTTGGGAGGGAAAACTGTGGTTGGAATGTAAAATGAAATTTTTAAAATAATTAATTAAAACAATTTATTGCACCACAGCAGGGTATGAGGGCAGATCTCAGGCAGGTCCTTAGCACCTCCAATGCTAACTACTAACATGACTTCACCTGCGGACAGGATTCTTCCCCAAGCTATCGATCCACTCTATCTATGTCCCCCTAAGGCAGGTCATGACTCTCAGTCTCTCCAAAGAATGCCAGAAAGCTATCCTGGAGGACAGCCACTTGCCAGTGCTGGCTGATAGAATCAATTACGGGGGCCAACCACTGGCAATTTGACTAAGACTTAAAGCAATATATGGTGTTTTGTATATTCTCTGTCCTGAGATAGCCATTGTTTTGAATGTATTAATTTATACTTTCACTGTTTTTAAAACAGTAAAAAAAGTTTAGATGTAAGAAATCTCTAATACCCTTTTGAGTCCCTCACAGAACTTAGCCTAGAATAACAGTTCTGAAAGTTGATCTAACCCACAAAATGATTAAATTCAAACCCTGACTCTATTTGTTAAGAGTTGTGTAGCTGTGGGCAATTGTTTACTGGACCTCGACGTCCTCATCTATAAAATGGGCAGAGTAATAATAATGAGGCACTATTCACAGGCCACGAGGGTTTAACGAGAAAACGAAAGAGAAGACAGCATATGTTTATACACGGCACAAAACAGAGGCTCGACGAACACCGGCTGTGATGGCTGTGATTGTTACTCTGGCTGCATGCGTGGGAGCACAGAAAAAAAAAATCAGGTTAGTGTGGATTTGTGCATTTCGACGGAGGACACCCACAGATGTTGATGTCTCTCCCTCTCCAGTCGCTGAGGACTATGGGTGGTGACTCTGCTCTTTGTCATCAGCCTAGAAGGAGGTGGAGTGGGGGTAGAAGGAAACCAACCTTCAACCATTCTGCACTCCCGTCACCTGCTGTCCCCGCTGCCCTGGAGCATTTAATTACACACGTCATGATGCTGAGCCCTGTCCAAAAAAACCCAAGATAAGATCCTTGTCCTGGGAAGCTGCGGGCATCAAGGGCAGTTGGATAAACATGTGTATTAGCACGTAAAGGCAATCCCAGAATTTTGTTGGGATTTTGATGGGCATTGCGTTGAATCTGTAGACTGCTTTTGGTGAGATCGCCATTTTTACTATGTTAATTTTACCTACTCAAGAGTGTGGGAGATCTTTCCATTTTCTGGTGTCTTCTTCAATTTCTTTCTTCAAAGATTTAAAGTTCTTGTCATACAGGTCTTCCACTTGTTTGGTTAGAGTTACTCCAAGATATTTTATGTTATTTGTGGCTATTGTGAAGGGTGATGGTTCTATGATTTCTTTCTCAGCCCATTTATCATCTGTATAAAGGAGGGCTACTGATGAAATTTGCGGGCAAATGGATGGATCTAGAAAACATCATATTGAGTGAGGTAACCCAGACCCAGAAAGACAAATAAAATATGTACTTACTCATAAGTGGCTTTTAGACATAAAGTAAAGAAAAACCAGCCTACAATTCACAATCCCAGAGAACCTAGACAACAAAGAGGACTCTAAGACAGAAACACATGGATCTAATCTACATGGGAAGTAAAAGAGAGAGGGGGGGAATCTCCTTAGTAAACTGGGAGCATGGGGATCATGGGAGAGGATGAAGTGAAGGGGGAGGAAGAGAGGGGAGTGGAGAAAAATATATAGCTCAATAAAAACAATAAAAAAGAACATAAAGGCAGAAGAAGAGAAAGAGAACACCTTTAAATACAACAGCAAGAGGCTTTGGAAGTGATCTTCAGCTCTCTGGTTTTAGAGACCCAAAGCCAAGGCTTGGGGACCTAAAGGGTCTTTGGCCTGGGTCTGTGGGGAGCAAGAAAGATGCTCTGGGCCCCCGTGCTCAGGCCCATGGACTGCCCACCTCCTGCTGGTGCTCACATAGTCACCCAATGAGCAAGAAGAGTGAGTTTCAGTATCATCTTCATTCCACCTTTGTGACCATAAATATGAATAGGCACTGAGCACTCTGTGGCAGAACAAAACTATGCATTAGCAATTCTATGGGAACCGCAAGAAGGCATAACTGGCATGGCTGGGCTGGAGGACAATCCGAAACATGTGCTGAAATGAACTGGTGAGCCTCCATGAAGGGCTCAGCTTTTCCTTTTGTTCGGAGTGGATCACTTATTTCCTTAAGGGGAAGAAGTCAAAACCCAGCTTCCTACTTCTTAGAGTTGGGACTCAGAAAAAAAATGTGTCTATTTGTTTGCTTGTTTGGTTTTCTTGCTGACAGATCATCAAGGAGATACAGACATCTGAGGACAGTTAATAGCAGCACACAAATTAGCAATTTGACGGTCCTTCGGTGCATCTAACTTAAATCTGTCTAATTGGAGGCTAAAATACAGACAGTATGCTTTGTAGTGAATGTTGATTGAGGCCACATAGCAAGAGCCTGTCTCTCTTTCAGATGGTTCTGTGTAATCAGTGGGCTGTCTTCTCAAATTCTGGACACTTTATCCCATGGCATGGGGAGGCATACACATTGGTGATTTTAGAAAATAAAGCGACTGAAAAATAGGAGTGATGCAGGTTTTCAGAAGGGAGAGGGGACAGGAGAAGAAAACAGAAAGTTATTTATTATTTTCAAAGTGACTCCACAGAAAGGTTGAAGAAACAGAGAAGAGAAATCTGTCACTGAATAACTTCCCTCGCAGGCAAAATAGGAACAACAAATAGAATTTGACTCATTCTTGCAAATTTCACAGAGCATGAAAATGCCCCTTTAAAATTTTCTGCAAGCCATGTTGACTATGGGATTTCTCCAGTGCAAAGTGTATCTAAGTTCGGGGGGCCAAAGACCACCAAAGGAAAGGGATTTTTGGATGCTCAGGGCTCTGCTGACTGTCAGTTTAAAAAATGAAAGCAATATACAAGGGGCAAAGTGGCATTTATCATTCCATCTCTCCAGGCTCCTGTCTCTTTAATCAGCTTGATTTGCCCAGCAAATGATTCCCGAGTGTGTGTGTGTGTGTGTGTGTGTGTGTGTGTGCCTGCGCGCGCGTTGTAGCTCTGTCAATCCTTGGATTAGAACCAATGATTGCAGCTTGTAGGAGGGCTGTCCAGGGCCAGATTGTACAATGTGCCTCAGTGCCAGAGTATGAGTGGAGATAATTACGGAGAAGTCAGACTCTCTCACGCCCTCGGCTTCCTTGTTGTGTCCTTCAGCAAAACAGTGGATTTAAATCTCCTCGGAAGAGCTTGAGAGCAACACAATCTATCAAGAGGAAAAAGGAAAGAAAGAGAGAGAGGGGGAAAAAAGCGATCCTGACAAAAAAGAAGAAAAAGAAGAAAAAAATATGAAAACCATCCAGGCAAAAATGCACAATTCTATCTCGTGGGCAATCTTCACGGGGCTGGCGGCTCTGTGCCTCTTCCAAGGTAAGACCGGCTTTTGATATGCCTACAGCATCCCCAGGAATGGTACCCGGTGCTGCAAGCATTTGCAGGCTCTTGGGGTCGGCTCCGCTGCGCGGTTTGCAGGTGGAAGCGCGAGCGTTTTAACCAGCATGGCTGGGACTTCATTCTCCCGACCAGGCTGTGAGAATATTGATTTGATTCTGGCTGCTACCGGAATGGGGGACTATATGTGCATAAGTAAAACGTGTCTCGGCTGCTCCCCTTGGGTCCGTAGCTGTGCGCTGGCTCCCTGGCTTCATGCACATCCTTCACACTTACACAGCCCAGCACACATGTACGCAAAGGGATCCTCGCAGATGGGGAGGGCAGCCGGGTTGCGAATGTGCTGCTTATGCGACTGGGGAGAAATTACAGGACAAAACTTTAAATATTGGCCAGTGAACTTGTAAAGCTTCCAAGAGGAGCAAAGCGGGGAGACGCAGGCTGGATAATATCGGGTACCTCCTGGAAGGTGCTGGCCAGCGGTTTGGCTTCGGGGGAATAAATGCTTTCGGAGAAGCCTGAACAACTCTTAGTTTTGAATCCGTTTGGGGGTGTGTTTGTGGCGGGGCTGGGTGGGGGGTGGGCGTTTTAAGCAGATAAAGGAGTGTGCACCACAGCGGCAGGCTGTGGTGGGCTCTGAAATTCAGGAAAGCCTCTCCAAGTTGAAAGGACAGAGGCACTAAGAGGCGAATGCTAATTTTCGGTCTACTTATTGGCGGAGGAGCCAGGCTGCAGTTGCTGAGGCTGGCTTGCTCTCTGCCCAGGGCTCTTCGGTGTTGGCTTTGCTCATTTCAGGTGCATTTGGGAATCTGCTTCCACCTTGAGTCCATTTGCTGCACTGTGTGGTCCCTACCACTGTGTCAATCCTCCCATTAATCCTGGCCGTGGAATTAGCTGCTAACCCATTTGCCTTCTCCCATCTTTTGGGGGTGGGGTAGGGGCTCTAGGTTGCCCCTTTAATATTTAAGATGTTGGAACTCAGAGATTGAGACAGGCAGAAACTTTGACAGTCTTGGTCCTGCAAGGCTCTCCAAAGAGGCTTGGCGCCTGAGGCAGGGAGGAGGGGGAGGTAAAGCTCTCCTTCCTTATGCAGTTGCGTTCCCAGAGGAAAGTTCTGACTGGCAGAGTGAAAGGGGATGGGAGTCCCACAACTGCTTCCTCTGCTCCCAGTGTATTACAGACTTCTCATGATCTCGCTGAGTCTTAGGAGCTAGTCCTTCAGATCCCTTCTGGGTGATGGACCCTGTCCTCTACAGACCTCTTATAAGGACAGAGAGACCAGGCTGGAAAGAATCAAATGCAAATGCCTGTGCATCCTGGCTGTGGCTTAGGGAGGAAGGGAAAGGAGAAAAGAGGAATTAGTCTCTAACAAGATGGTACAGGGCAGAGGACCACACAGGAATAACCATGAGACCGCCTGTCTCACCTAACCCTAGGGACTCAGCCTTTGCATTCTCCATCCTGTCCTTTAGGCATTGGGGGTGTAGAAGGATAAGAAGTCTAGAGGCATCCTTGGTTGACTCCTCTTACGTAATATGGAGCAGGATTGGTGTGTGTGTGTGTGTGTGTGTGTGTGTGTGTGTCTATGCATATACTCTGCTAATTTCAGTCACTTAGGATTTCACAAATTGAGTCTATAGCCCTAATATTGGCAATAGGGGAATTGAGTTCAAGCCCAGGTCCCCCCCCCCCACTGGAAATAGCACCTTGCTTTTTGACAGCAGAAATGGAAACTAAGCGGGCAAGGCATTGAGTAAGGTTTCAGAGGATGGGAGAGGGTGACCCACGCCTTTGGAAACTGCCATCTGTCCTGAGAGCCTCTGTCTTATTTATTACATCAACCTGGAGACAACTGCCAAAATCCCACCATCAGCAACCCTATTGGCTATATGCCAGGAGCCCCAGGGCCAAAGCGAATTTACATATAAATTAGCATAACTTTTCATTAGAAATAAATGCAGAGAAGCATAATATTTGCTCATACTTCACATATACCCCTGAATAGAGGAGTAGAAAAAAACATATTTCCCCAGGTGAAGTCTGATTTTTTTTTTTTTTTTTTTGTAGTCTTGTTCCCAACTTGGGGGCTGAGCGTGGGGACTGGGATATCTTGGATCCAGACTCCTCCCAAATTCTGAATTTCTCAAGGAAAACGATAGCTTTATTTGTGCTGGCTGCATCCAGGGAGTTCTAAATAGGCTGCCATGTGTCATAATAGAACAGGGCTGGCCAATTTTAAGGCAGTGTGACCCCTAGAGACCCCATGCCACATGCCAGTGGGACGTGGCAAAGGTGATGTCTGTTTTACTTTCAGGGAAGGAAGCAGAGGCTGCTAGCTATCTCTTATCAAACTTGCAGAATTACTGAGGCAGCCCAGGTCTTGCCTGCAATAATCCACCCCTATTGCATTGACCCAGCGGGACTAGTTAGAATGCGGCACGCATTCCGAGGCAATTTTTTTCTTCTTCTCTGTTTTTGTTTTAAGCTGACTCTTCCCATGACTACTACTTCTGGGTTTCTTGCCTGTTGTAAAGGTGTGTGGCTCTAGTGACAGGTTAGGGACCCCCCTCCCTGATCTGTTCCTTCCCCCCAACCCACCAGCAACAGCGATCTGATTTAAAGAGGTACAAGGTTTAGGGGATTCAAAATGATTTAGTGTGGCAGGACTGGGAGGCTGGGGGTGGGGGCACTGATTAGCTCCAAGGGGTGAGGAGTCTGCTACCAGGACTGGTTAACTAGAGGAAGCTCTCTCTTGAGAGGAGAGGAAGCAGGCTGAGGCACTGCCCTTGCCAACACACTGCCCACCTTCTGCCAGCAGAGGTTCTGAGCGCACAAGGCTGGGTACGCTGCAGCTTTCCTCTTTCTAACAACCAGCCATCCCTTCTCCCAGGGATCATGGCTCCTCTCAGCACCTTTCCTTTAGCTGGGTTAGTCTCCTTTCCAACCCTCCTAATTCTCCACCTCTCAGATCCCACATCAAGGAACCTGCTTATTGAAAATACAGAGTTGGAAGGAAAAGAGGCTCACTTCACACTGTCCTTGGCTCACAGCTGAGGCCATGGGTGGGCACTATGGAGCTGGAAAGATCGCCTAACTTCCTGCCGTTCACTTGCAGTAAGCATGTGGATGGCCTAGGCCTTCAGGCTGGGTCCAGTCTGAGACAGGAAGGAGGTAGATGAAACCAAACACCACTCACCGGCCACATGCAGTCATCAACTTGAGATGAAGGGATCTAGGGCCTGGTGTGGCTATTTGGGGGTGTGATCAAAATGCAGGCGAGGAGGGGAACCCCTACAAGTGAAGCGTGTCTGCCATGCTTGGGGCTGCTTACCTAGGGTTCATCATGGTCTAATGTTCCTAGACAGTTCCTCTCCACCCTTCCTGCTGGAGACTGTACTACCATGGTGCTGGGCCTCGGAACATTTGCTCAAGGTTGTCAGGCAGCCAAGTGGAGCCAGGAAGGAGTATCAGGCCTTGCTGATGAACCGTTCTTGGAACCCGCAGCCGTAGTTACCAGAGTTACCAAGTGCAACTTGGTTCTGGTGGTCATACTTTTTTTTTTCTTTTAAAGTCAAATAGAAATACAAGAAGTGCTTTCATTTGCTGCGATGTATACCTGGTTTATCTTCTTTCTCAGGAAGCCTCTCCTTCAACACAGGTATTAATGATGTGGTCCAAGAAAGTAACTTTAAAATGCCTTTCTAGGTTCCTGGGAAGGGAGGAGGCTCCTATCCTGGTTTCCTACTAGCCATTCCCTGGGATGTCTTTGCCATGCACATACAGTTCAGCAGAACTAGGGGCCAATGAGCAAGACTTTCTCTGGTTGAATGTCATGGATGGACCAGGTAAACCAGGTTATCCTTTGGACCAAAGTGAGCATACACAATTCCAAGAAGCTGTAGACTTTGTGTGTCTGTCCTGTTCATGCGATTCTGTCACACACAGGAAGCATGTGCTAGAAAGATCTGTGATATTCTTGATGTCCTCTCATGGTGAAGACGCCCTCTGGACAAGACTGGGAGGCCCAGGATTTGGCTCTTTGCCAATATTTTTGTTATTATTGTTATTGGGAGTTCTTGACTTCATGTTCACCGACTAAAATGCTGTTTGCTTTATTGCTAGGGACATCAGAGGTTCTACAGACTTCAAATATCCCAAGGGATGGCCTCTAGGTGTCAAGCCAGCTCTAGTGACCTGAGTCAAGCTCAGTTGGGAACCTGATCATCTCTGGGCTCAATTTTCCCCTGTGTTTTCTATAGGGAAAAATAAATATTTCCCTCCAAGAGCCTGTCTCCCCACCTGCCTGACAGGCCGGGGAGCGACTCCCCTGGGTGTTGTAAGGACTCATTAATGCTTGTAACACTCCAAACATGTGGTGCTAAGTGGAACTCCATGCTGAGACCGGTTGTATTTATGCGGTTTCCTTCCTTTCTGCTCTATTGGCTTGTTACATGTTTACTTTATGTCTATAGTCATTTGAAATTCAATAAAAACAAATTAAACATAAAAATTGAAACATGCAAACATAAGGTAGCTGGTGGCTGCAGGTTGGGCAGACACCGTCTTATGAGTCTCCCTGGACTTTCTTCTAGTCTGCTGGGGCTTCTGCACTGCACGGGGGTGGGGGGCAGGCTGGGGAAGAGAGGGGTCTCTAGATGAAATGCTGGGATCATACCCCTATCCATCTGGAAAAGGAGGCTTGGCATGGGTTTGTGATCCTGCGGTGTGAAGAGCAGAGGGGCGGAATCTTGGTGAGAGATAGGAGCTAGAGGTAAGGGTTTCAGTGGGGGCGGGGAGCACTACTCTAATCCAAATCAGCAAAGTTTGGGAAAAAGAAAGATTCCTGGTGCTTTTACTGACTCTGGTCAGTTGTCTCTGAAAACTCCGCATTTTCTTCCCTTGTGTGTTTCCTTATGCTGCCCTAAGGATTAAGTCTGCTCCTACTGTCCCTGCCATGTGTGAGTTCAACCATGCTCCCTGCCATTCTCTCCTGCTGGCCTCTCTCCCTCTCTCTTCCAGCTCCCCACTTTAGATGCTTCCCATTTTCCTTCTTCCTTTCATCCCCCCCTTCTCTTCCATGGGAGTGGTAATTGATCAGTTGGCAGATCTAGGTCAAGCTGGCAGGGTTGCTCTGCTTCCTGCAGGCTTGCCTAGAAGGAGGGAAGAGTCTGTGTGCCCCGCCCACTAGAGCCCAGACCAAGGGGCGGAGCATTGGGGAAGGAGGGCAGATGAACTGTAGTGCATTCCCTGTCCCCAGGAGGGGTGTCTGGGATGCTGTTCACTGCATTGTCTTCATCTGTTTAGTGTCTCTGACACTGGTTTTTCATACTCAGCTTATCTTGCCTTCTTCCAGCCTTTATCTTTCCTTCTGCATCTATGCTCGCCTTGTTCCTCTTGCTCCCTCCCTTTCTTGACTCTCCTTCTGGAATCATGGCAGGCGATCACAGTACCCCTTATGTAAGTCATATTACAGGTTAGGCCTTTTGTTTATTTGCGAGAGGAAAAGCAGAAACCCTGCCAGAGGAGCTCTGCAAGACATTTGCAAACTGCAAAACAAACCAACAAAGACTCTAATTTTCATTGCTGAGAAGAGAGGATTGCAAGAGAGACTGTCAAGCTAAGAGTCAAATATTGGAAAACATATTCTTCACTCTTGCTACCCAAAACATCTTAGGTTACTAAATTTTTTCCCCTATCTTTTTCTATTTTTAGCTTCAGTGAGAACATTAGCCTTTGCATTAATAAAAGAGTGTTCAAAAGACCAGTTTGTTTGGGCTTCATTTGCCTATTCTTAGAAGTGGCACCAAACTCTAACCTCAGTCCAAAAAACTTTTATGGCTAGTCCACTGGTTCAATGGCTAAGGAGTGTGTATTGAGCAGTACTATGGTTCATGCTTTGCTGAAGGGGCTAGGACTGCACAGGGAACAAATCAGGAGAGGAATGAGGCCAAAGACGGAGCCCAGTCTGGTTCTTGCAGCGAGTGTGAAGATTCAATGCGGTGTATGGCCTCCTGGGCTAATGATGACGGCCTGGCAAGAAAGTAACCCTGTAGTTGTTTGTTTGTTTGTTTGTTGTTTTACTCCTTGACTGTTTGTTCTTTGCTCTTTTGGGGACCTGCCACCCAACTCCCAAACAAATCACATGCAGAGGCTTATTATTACTTATAAATACTTGGATGCCCCACCTTAGATTGGCTTATTTCTAGCTAGCTTTTCTTAACTTAAAATTATCCTGTCTAGCTTTTGCGCCTGAGTTTTTAACCTTTCATTATTTCTGTATATCTTTTCTTTCCTTCTTGTTCTATGTCTGGCTGGGTGACTGGGTGCCAGGCCCCCAACATCCTCCTCTCCTTTTTTTCTCGTTATTCGATCTTCTCTTTTCCCAGATTTCTCCCCCTATCTATTCTCTCTGCCTGCCAACCCCACCTGTCCTTTCTCCTGCCTTGCTATTGGACGTTCAGCTCTTTATTGGACCAATCAGGTGTTTTAAACAGGCAATGTAACACCACTTCACAGAGTTAAACAAATGCAATATGAAGGAACATAAGACATCTTTGCATCATTAAACCAATGTTCCACAGCATAAACAAACGTAACACACCTTCCACTAATATTCCTCAACATCAGCCCTCAGTCCGTGTTTGGGCAAGCGTTGGCAGAGGTTCTGCACATCACAGCTCTGTGTTCTTGCAGATCAGAGACACTGCCTTTGATTCCTGTTGCTCTTGCCAAGCAGGTGTTCCTAGAGATCTGATGTGTCTTCCATTATATGCCGCATGATGAATCTGGAAGTAAATGAGGGTCATTTAGTCATGTGACTCCTCATTTTGGTTATTGATTATTTGGTGACTCTTAACTCCACTGCCACCCAGCATAGCCAGATTCCCTCCTTTGTGCCCCAATTTCTGCACAGCGACAATAGGGCCAAAGATGGTAAAGAGAGAAAACTTGTGATAAGCCAGGGAAGAACTTGCTTCGGGCGACTTGTCTGGTTCCTTGGTTACTGTGTGGGATGCGCATCTGTAGCGATAGTTTTTGTCTGTGGTTTAACAAATAAAGTTTGACTAAAGATCAGAGTGCAGAACTAAGCCACTGGAGGCCAGGGAGTGGTGGCACACACCACTAATCCCAGGACTCAGGAGATGGAGACAGAAACAGAGGGATCTCTATGAGTGCAAGGCCACCTTGAGCTACATGAGATTGACTCTATCTAAAAGAGAAACAGAGCTCACACAAAGGTGATTCCAGCACTTGAGATCCCATGCCTTTATTCTCAGCACTAGGAAGGTGGAGACAGGAGTGATATGGCTGGGCAGAGGGAGGAATATAAGGCGGGAGGAGACAGGAGCTCAGTGCAACCTGAGAAGCAGTGCAGTCTAAGGACAGGATCACCCCTTTGGTCTGAGCATTGGTGGAGGTAAGAACTCTCAAGTGACTGGCCACTTTTCTTCTCTGATCTTCAATATTATTAACCCCTATGTCTGACTTTGGGTTTTTTATTATTAATACCAATTAGAATTCGTGCTACACACATTTGCTTCGCTTTAAGAACTTACTTGTTTCTTGGTCAACCTCGTCTAATTTAGGTTTCAAAAACAATCCAAATTCTTCATTAACTGCCATATACTATTTGCTATACACCTTGCATGGCTCTGTATATCTGTTGTCTCTTAGTCTGTTCCATTGAATTCTTCAGCTCTGCGTGTTCAGAGGAGGCCACGCTTCTATGGTCAATCTAGGTCCCACAGTATAGCACGAGTACATTGGAAGGGCTGCTTCTGCCTGCATTCCTGTCTTCAATGGCAGTGGTGATTCTTGCAGTTTTTCTTATGGGAAAGAACTTTCCCTCGGTCTACAATTCTTCCAAATCCAGTAACCCAGAGTAATTCTTCTCCTAACCCAGTCTTAGAAGCCACAAGGGCCTTCAACAGATAGGTGCTCCAATAGGTCCTCAGCCTGTGCTGTTTTCAATACACTCCCACTCTAAGCTAATCATTGCAAACCACTGAACAACCCAGAAAGCATTACACAAATGCTGGCATCAGACCCCATCACAGACTGGGTAGGTCAGAATCTCCTCGTGGTCTCACTCAACAGTGACAGTTTCATAATTCTCCCAAGCTGTTTTAATTAGGAGCAGGGCTAAAAATCATACCCAGAAAGCCATCGGAAAATGCTCTGCACCCAGGGTTAGACACACACCTAGATGGACTTTGGGGTTTGCACTTTAAAATAAAGCAGTTGGATCAAAGGATTTTAAAGTTTCATTCCAAGCTCTGCATTCCGCAATTCCGCAAATAGTCTTCTTGAGTATAGTTATTGATAGGTAGTGGTGTTAGGAGAAAAACACTCACAAGTGGTTTCTGTCTACAGGAAGCTAGGAATATAAACGGTCTCAGATGGGTGAACACAGGGAGATCTCGAAAGTGATGTGCAGGCACATGCAAACTACATACGGTGTCATGTGTAAGACATCATCTGTCAATGCAGACATGTATTTATTTACTTGTAGAGCATTCTTAGGGTGCCAGGCAATGATTAACCAGGTAAAGTATTGCAGGTAGAAGGAATGAAAAATTGTAATATCGCCTAATTGATCCATCTCTAGGGCTTCTTGCAAGAAAAATTCAGGAAGCCTTGGATTGAAGGTCAAGAATGTTTAAGATGGACTTGCAGAGTGTTAAGCAGCAGTGAGGCATGGAAGAAACTCCTTCCTCAAAGGCAAGGATGGAACACCAATTTTTCCCCACACATTGCCTCCCTTCCTGAGGTATCAGTCACCCCATACCACCGCCTTCTTCCTGTGCACAAGGAAAACTCATGCCCAGCACCTCAACAGCAGCCATAACCCTCTGAAGCTCTGTGATGTTGCCCCTGCTTTCCACGCCGGGTCAGTCCTTGCCGGCCACGCAGGAATGAGAGCTTGTTGGTTTCTGATGGAGTAAGCAGATCTGAGAGGCACATGAGTTATGAAACCACTGTGCAGACTGGAGCCAAGTTTAGTCACTGGGTAACCCACACAGCCATCTGGTGCCCCAAAGAATTCACCCTGCTGTGTCAGACAACCCTAGAATCACAACAAGCTCAAGCCCAGGGGGACTTCTAATATGATTTATTCAACCCTTCCCTTTGAGCTCTGACACCTCTTCAACACAGCTGCTGGGGGTTCCCAGCGTCTGTTACCAATAATGTGAACGGAGACACTTCCTTCCGATCATCTACTGGTTAAAATGATTTCAGACATGATGGGAAGAAAGGGATGTGGTAGAGGGAGGCTCTACCTTCTGGAGGCTCCAGACATTACGCCACCCTAGAATATCGTTATAGCTCACTTGTCCTTGGCTTGGGGCCAACCCTAGCTTGGCCACCTCTTTTTTTGATAATTGAGGCATTTGAATGAACCTCTGTTTTTTGCCTCCTTGTGGTCCTGGGGGATGACCCAGGACCGGTGCACACTTAGAAAGCACTCTACCACTGAGCTACATTTGCCCTCTGTGTGACTCGATTGCAGTCAATAAAATGAAATAATGATAGCATTTCCTTGTAGTACTGTCCAAAGGATTAAATAAGTAAGTTGATACTGAAAAAATGCCTATATTCTAGCTGGTACCTATTAACCTCCCAATAGCATTATGGTCACCTTAATCTACCACCTGAAAAACTGATCTGATTTTTCTATTTTATGGGTAATTCTTAGATATTTGAAAGCTTGGTTCCCTCCCCATTGTCTTTCCACGATTTTTGAATGTGCCAATATTTCTCTCTTATTTTTCATATAACCTTCCATTGCCCAGACTCTAATTGCTCATTTGTGATTCTTCTATAAATTTTTGTTTTTCTCAGTGGTGCTGGTGGCTTAACCCAGAGTCCTACACATGCTTGGCAAGATGGTTCCACCAAACCACATCCCCAGTATGGCTATCCCATATTCTTCTCCCTGTATGTCTGAGGCTGTGATGATGCCTCACTCCAAATCCAATCAAGGTGGAGTCTGGGTACCTTGACAAGGCATGGAAGTCCTAAGGGTTTAGCCTCAGTGGACCTGTCTCATCGCTAACATTTACAGTTCCCATTCACAGACACACAGGAGTTTTCTGTGGT
Organism: Arvicola amphibius; assembly: GCF_903992535.2. Classification (NCBI taxonomy): domain Eukaryota; kingdom Metazoa; phylum Chordata; class Mammalia; order Rodentia; family Cricetidae; genus Arvicola; species Arvicola amphibius. Next base: position 98,333,029 of record NC_052049.1, on the reverse strand, counting down.
TCTCTCCCTTAGGCTCACGTGAATGCTGTGCTCTGCTTGTGCTCAAGCTCCACCTGCCCTTGACTAATTCAAAAATTCAAAATGTTTTCTGTAACTCAAGACCTGCTTGGCACCAAAGCGCCTCTTTGAACGGCCTTGTTCTTCATCTGTGGCTCCCCTACACTTGAACTCACTACTCTTGTACTCAATTTCATTTTTAACACCGATAGCATGTTAGTGTAGTTCCCCAATTACTTTTCTGCAGGCTGTGAGCTCCAGGAGGGCACAGGGTGCCTTATTTTCCTAGCACCCTTAGCAAGTGATACTGTGATGCAGACAGAAGGAAAAGAGACTGAAAAGAGAAAAGGAAGAAACGAGGCCTCCATGTATTTTGGGTATTCTAGCGGTCATATAATATCTCTACCTTACAGAGAAGTGTTATTTCGATCTTCCTCATCCCATGTCCGTGTATTTTCACTGTGTAAGTGAAGGTCTGACTCCAAAGTGTACCATTCCGAAGGGCATCTTGCTGGCTTTGCCCAGTGCATTTTATGACAGGACTTTTTGGACATTGAATATAGCATCCCACACAGTTCCTTCCAGTGACTGCCATGCCATGTTGTGTCCATCCATCTCTCTAATCATTCTGATCATTATCTTTAGTTATAGATTCTGTCCATTATCAATAATAAGTCATGTGTTAAGGGCAACTATGTAAATATCTTTGCAGAATTCCTTGTTTCACGCTAGAATTACTGAAGAAGAGAAACCAGTTCTTCCTGTGGCATATAGGCAGGTCCATGCGCGGGTTGTGGTACAGAACCAGTGTTCCCCATCTGAGTAAGTGTGCACAGGCAGGGACCAGGAGGGCTAAATCAAAAACAGGAACAAAGGGATTGCATAGAGATGTTCAGATGGAGAAGAGAAGGAGAAGGAGGGCTTCCTTTCTGCCTCCTTATACCTTCCCTCACTCCCCCTCCCCCTAAGCATTCTACTAGGGAGTATGATTAACTTCCTGGGTAGCCAAGATGCATCTCAGACCAGACACAAAAAGGAGAATGTCTGTCTTGGTTTGATTTCTATTGCTACAATAAAGTACCATAACCAAAAGCAAAACCACTTTTTTCTGGAAAGTAAAGTGTTTATTCTGCTTAGAGGTTATAGTCCATCAGCAGCAGAAGCCAAGGCAAGGACTCAAGACAAGAACCTAGAGGCAGTAATTAAAGCAGAGACCACGTGGGAATGCTGCTTACCAGCTTGCTCCTCATGGCTTGCCCAGCCTGGACAGAAATGTTCGCCATGAGACCACATGGCCACCACGAGCCGATTCCACATCAATCATTAATCAAGACAATATACCATAGATTTGCTGACAGGTCCATCTGATGGAGGCAATCCGTCAAACGAGAGTCTCCCTTCTTAGATACATCTACATTTGGGTCAAGTTGACAAAACCCAACCAGCAAACATCTCTTTCCTTAATGCAACAGTCAAGACGTGCATGCACATCCATAGGTCATTCTGCTAATACAGAAAATAAGTAAAAAATTTATTGTTGATTTTGATGTTTTCCTTCCTTCTCCCTGAAGACTTTTTGACTGGAGGGTTTAAATGCCTTGTCATCTTTTTTCATTGCTTTCATACTTTTAAAACCTTGTCCAGAATCAAACATTTTTAACCATCAAATCTCAGAGGTGTTTTAGGGACTCGGAGTTCTGAGACACTATGGCAATTTACTTTCCCCTCTGCTTCCCAAGGCAATGATCAAGTTTGCCTAACGGTCCCCAGTTCCTACCCTGCCATCTAATGTGTTCCAGTTACCAGACCCTCCCTTTTTGAGGGCTGGTCCTGTTCTAACTGTCTATCATCGTCCCTTCAGAAGATTGTTACAGACAGACATCCAGGTCTGACTCACACTCTCCACGCTTTGTGGTCAGTGAAGGCATGGCCATCTCTGCCTGGAACGAACGCCAGAGACTGCATTGTAGACGTGCAGGGAAAATAACTGATGCTCACCCCCTTTTCACAGTTGGTAAACTCTGTGAGGAGATGCTTTATTACTTTAGCAGGCACTTTGATGCCTTCTCAGTATCTATTCTATTCTTTCTCTACAAATGATGCTCTTAAATTTTTACAGGGCAGCAGTGTGCCCATTTAAAATACCTCCCAGATACTTTTGTAGCTGACTATAAGGGTAGATAAATATTCCTTTACCCACCATTATCTTCTATGGGTTTGTAATGCAATCAGACCGATAGAATTCAAGCACAAGATGACTGAATGAGGCTTCAGGGGCTGTTGTTAGATGACTTTAGCTTCTGATGATTATTATTTCCTTTCGTAACATTGCTTGGAAGCCCAGCAGCCACACGGCCCGCAGGAAGGGCAGCCACAGTCTCAAGAATAGCAAGGAAAGAATCTGTGTGTCTAACCACATAGCTTGCCGCTTTAGCTTTATCAAATAAAAAAACAATCAAATATACTTACTATATTGGAGGGTTTTTTGAAGTAGCAAATGAGAATTCTTTTACTTGCAGCTGAATACGGTCCTGATGAAACCCACTGCTTCTGCCTTTTAGAGTTTCCAGTACACAAGTGACACATTCTGATAGACTTTCTAAAAGGTGACGTCCCTCTCCACATCCTTAGTTCTTCCCAATGACTGCCACACTGCATAACATTCACAGCTTTCTCTAGTGATTCCAGTCATCATCTTCCAAACATGTCTCAACTGATAGCAATCAACTTTGAAAAAGCTAATGCCACAGCAGATGTTCCCAGGTGTGATCTGTTTGGCAGTTCACTGGACCCACCTGGAGCTTCCCATCCTATATTCTTTTTTTTTTTTTTTGAGACACATAACACCATTGACTCACACCAAGGCCATCCCTAAATCTCTCCTAATAAGCACTCTCCCAGCAAGCCACTAAGCAAGACCTCTTTTATGCTTCCGTACAGCATGTCTCTATTAAGTAAAGTTCTACTGCAGCTTGGTCCAGTGTTTAAATTTGGCAAGGTGATTTTTAATCCTAATGAATTTTTTTTATCCTCTGGAAATGATGTTAACATGCTAATTCCACATCTTCTCAACTTCTGATTTTAAAAGCCACATCGTGCATCTGATGGTATGGCTGCATCCTTCCTTAGACTTATACTGAATCCATTATAGAAATTTCTCTTAGAGCCTATTGTGTGTTGGGGAAACAACAGGCAGATATACAATTCTTACACCTAATGAACAGAGAGTTCACTGTAATGTGGTTTGATCTGAATCTGGGACAAAGGCCTTTAAGGTTTACCATGGTAGCATTCAGGCGATTTGGGAGGAAGTGGTGTCTAACTGAGCAAGAAAGATGAGTAGATTCACAGAGTGAGAAGATGGGAGTTTATACACACGGGGAGCTGTACCTTTCCGGCTAGGGGCAAGTCAGCATGGCTGGAATGAATGCAGGATCTAAAATCAGTTCAGCAAGGGGTGGCTTGGAGGATGAGGTGAGGGGACAGGAATATGGTAGAAAGGAGGCTACTGGGAGAGAGGTGGGTAGAGGTCAGAACATAGACACTGTTTCTTGCTGCATTTGTTTGTTGTTTTTGTGTTTGCGACAGACTCTCATATAGCTCAGGCTAGCCTTTAAGTCATCCTGCACCAACCTTGAATGGCTCTTACACAAAATCTTTATGCTGGGGGAAAGGTTCATTCTGAAGGTTGTGTGCTACTCAGTAGTAACATGATCAGGTCTTAAAAAGCAGTATTTGGGGTTATTAGGATGTTAAAATGGTACTCTAATTACTATGTGAAAGGTGGACTGGAGGGAAACAAGCTTAGAGGAAGGACCACTTCCTAAAAGATGCAGCCAGTTAGGCAGGAGACCACTTGGGTGAGAACTACAGCGGTGCTGAGCTGTAGAAAGAGCCATGGTGAGAACTGGCAGCGCAGCAGCCAGAGTGATGTGGAGAAAGGGGACTTCTAGGTCCTGGGTGCTTGACTGAGACATGAGTTTGGGGAGGTGGCAGCTAATATAGTTGACATCATAGTGTGTTTTCAAGGAGCTTCCCCAATGTTCTGAAATTTTGGAGGGGTACTAGGGCTTGAACAAAGACAGTCTTCCACACCGGTACAGTGAACTACCCAGGGAGAGAGTACAGAATATGTGGGCAGAAATGAGGTCAGCACAGACAGGTAGAGTCTAGAAGAGTTCTGATAATGGAGACCAACAGGGAAAGCTCAAACTCATACACACACACACACACACACACACACACACACATACACACACACACATATACACACATACACACACATACACACACATATACACACACACAGAGAAAATCAGAACAATAAGTTATTATTAAGCACAAAGTATGTAAGATATGTAGGACTATTAGTAATGCCAGATGATTCTAAATGATCAAAAAAACTTCACACGTAGTCATAAGAATGTCTTTTTTTTTTTTGGATTTTAGAGACAGGGTTTCTCTGTAGCTTTGGAGCCTGTCCCGGAACTAGCTCTTGTAGGCCAGGCTGGCCTTGAACCCAAAGAGATCTACCTGCCTCTGCCTCTGCCTCCCTAGTGCTGGGATTAAAGGCGTACACCATCACCATCCAGCATAAGAATGTCTTCTACTATGGATGAGGGAGATGGGAGATGGCTCAGTGGTTAAGAGCACAGCACATACTGTTCTTACAGAGAACCCAAGGTCAGTTCTAAGTACCTATGTTAGATGGCTCACAAGCTCCTGTAACTCCAGTGCCAGTGGATCGGCTGCCCTCTTTTCTCCTTCATTTATACCTGTACATACCCACACAGAGATACCTACATATATGTCACTTAAAAAATGAAATACCTCCTATCCCCTTAGGGAGAATGGTTCTTTGAGAAGAGTCATAGAGGATGAGATAGAAGTCAAGCTGAAATGTGATAATTATTTTCAAAGGATTTTGGTTAAAGAAGAGAGATGAAGATGAGAAGGAGGAGGAAGAGGAGGAATGGAAAGTGGAGATGAAGGGTGAAAGGAGAGACTACAGTTTGAGAGGATGTTGCTGAGAGAGATTTGCTTAAATGCTGGGGACCAGGGCCAGTAAAGGAGAACACAATGAGAAGAATCAGGAGACACTTGGCCAAACAAGTACCTTAGGAGTATAGGTACGTAGGAAGGGGACAGGTCCTGAGCACAGGCAAAGAATGAGTCTCAAAAGACCAATTCTACTCCTTGTTTAAACTAAAGAAAACACATTTGAAAATATCCATTATGATTGGATTCAGCTCTTGTTCAATAAAAGTAGCTTAAACAAGATATAATGTTATCCTCCTGACTTTAAAAACACCCTGCCTTGTCTCTTTCAAAGCTGGTATGGTGTCCCTAAACATCAGGGTTGTAGGCCTTGCTGTCACTTGGATATTTTGTCTGTGTGTGGCTGTGACTCCTGGGTGAAAGATGGCAGCATGTGTGAAATAGGCATGGGGTGAGAAAAAAAAATATAAAGAAAGGGATGCAAGAGGTGTGGGTTTCTGTTTCCCAGAACTAAGCCCAAAACACTCCTGCGCAGACTCCACACACAGACACACGTGCCTACCTTGGCCCAGAATCTCCTCTAGATACAAAGCAATATGGAAAATACTTTATTCTCTTAGGACCCCGGCACACTCAGATATATTCAAGACCGACATGGGGGAAAGGGGATGCGAATTACTGTCCCCTTCTTGTGCTGTATGAAAGTCTGCACTCTCAATAATGAAGATGGAAAAGGCTCTAAGGCACATGGGATGCACATAGCCTTAAAGCACTGCTGTCTCCATGGTGGCATCTGCATCCTCATCACTAAGGAAACACATAGGAATCACAGAGAGGTAATACTTTTCACCCTTTAGGATATCTATTGTCAAGTAATAAAACATAAATCCACAGAAGAGTCAGGAGTGACTTGGTGTCACTTTATACACATTGGGTAATAAAAAAGGCAAGTGCTGGCGAAGACACGGGGAAGGACAAGGTAGATGGGCAAGACACCATCTACCTGCTGCTGGGAAGACAAAGGTGTTTTGTCACTGTGGAAACCATGGGGTGGCTCCTCAAAAGGCTGAGTATAGAATTTCTGTAGGACCCAGTGATTCTACTTTGGATATATACCCAAAAGGACTGAGAACAGGGATTCAACCTGTTTGTTCATGGGTACTTATAACAAAATAATATCTGCAGCAGCCAGAAGATGGACACAACCCAAGTGCCCATCAATAGATGAGTAGATGGACCAACTACTGACCCAGAATGGAGTGTTATTTGGCCCTCAGAAGAAGGCATCCTGACACATGCGACCCAGTGAAGAATTCCACACACAAAAGGAAAACGTGTGTGTCTGTCTGCATAGAGTGTCTAGAAGAGAGAAATCCATAGAGATTATGATGAACCAGGGGAAGATGAGGAATAGAAAGTTCCTGTTGGGCATAAGATTCTGTTTGAGATGCTGAAAAATTCTGAAAATGAATTAGAGTCATGGCTATGCAATAGTGGAAACATACCGGACCGCTTGAATTATACACTGAAGAACTGCTAAGTGGCAAATGTTGTTATGTGCATTTGATTGACATGAGGTGGCAAGGAAAGAAACTGAGGTAATCAGCCATTCTGGGTCCAGCGTGGATACGGATGAGTTTTCAGCTGTGGTTGGAGGGAGCCACCATTTGGTGACTCTTATTTCCCCTGAACACAATACAGGGGAGAGAGTGTGTTTGCAAGTATGTATAGGAGCCCATATGCATGCCCAGATATGTATTGACAGGTCACCAAGAAAGACACAAAAAAAAAAAAAAAAAAAACAAAAAAGGCCTGGCAGAGGTACTTGCTTGTGTGATGTGGCAAAGAGCTGAGGAATGAACCTGAACGACCTCAGGCACTGTCAATCACCTTTCAAGCCAATGTCTTGTCTTTGGATTTTTCAACTATAATCTGACCTATGCCAACTTCTTACTCCACCTCCTTTTCTAATTCTGGTCCTGTCACTTAGGACCATCTCTCAATGTGTGTTCAGAACTCAGTGCCCACTCCTTCCTTTCATTAAGTCTCTCATGAATTGCAAAACTCCTATCTTTACAGTTTATAGAACATGCCTATGTAACATTAGTTACTGATTTAGCGAGCATAAGAACTTTTCTCCTTAGTCCTATCGCTAAGTCTAACTTCAGAAATTGAGGTTACTTCACCCTAGACCTTTATTTTTCTCATCTGTAAGATGAGGGATTTATGTTTTCTTGGGGTAGTTTTGCCTTGATTAAATTATATTTGTAAAATCTAAGATCAATGTGAGACTCACTGAATACAGTACGTACTGGTGAGTGCTCCAGGATCCTCCAGAGTCATCCTTGGCTCCATCCTGGGGACAGAAGTTCATCTCTTATGTTTCCCAGCCTCTGTCTCTTACTGCCTTTCCAGGGTTCATACCTTCATTCTGCCCTTAGGTCTGCGAGCACGAATTGATGGTGCCACAATTCAGGACCTGTGTACATTGTTGTTTTCAGCCAGAAATATATACTCCACCTGAAGGATGTGCAGGGAAGAATTTAAAAAAAAAAAAAAAAAACAGGAAAAGAATTTGAAAGGATAGAAGGGAGCTGAAGAGATGGCTCAGAGGTTAAGAATGCTTCCTGCTTTCTCAGCACCCACATTGGATGGCTTAAACCTCTCACAACGTCAGGGGACCCAACCCCCCTTTCTAGCCTCTACAGGCACCTGCACACACATGCACATGCCCATACAGACATACAACATATAGAATAATAAATAAATAACGATTTCTTTTAATTCACAAAAATGACAGCAGTTTCTGCAAATGCGGTCTTTATGAGCATTCCAATTTCTCACTGCCTTAAGTACGGTCTTTGACAATGCCACCAGACACCACAGACCTCTGAGTGTGTGTTCGGAGGCCCAAAAGCATAACTGATACCTCAGAATCTGTATTTGAGGACACCCTTTAGGTGACTCTTAGTAGAGTTCTGAGGACTGTTGACTGACAGGAGCTGAGGAATACAGCTGCAGGGAGAGCTTCTTGGAAAGACTGTTCACCCATCTGGGCACTGAGGCAGTAGAAACCATAGACCCTGTCTCTGAGCATTGTTCTGTGGCCATAGCTAAAGAGCTGAGGATAGGTGTGTGTGTGTGTGTGTGTGTGTGTGTATGTGTATGTGTGTGTGTGTGTGTTTGTATGTACATATGTTGTTTATTTGTCTCATAGCCTAGAGGATGAAGGTGAGGATTGGGTGGCCCTGCTGATTCAGCCCCTGGCAAGAGCCCAGAGATGTCAATACATCTTGCCCATTAGATTCATCTATGTATCATAGGAAAGTCACCAGACACTGGAACAAAGGAAGTCACTAGTATTGCTAGATTTAGCAAAACAAACAAACAAACAAACAAACAAACAAAAAACTCCAAGACTCTGATAAATTTAAATTCCCAAAAAAAAATTATGCCATATATATTGTATCACTGTGGTGGTTTTTTTTTTTTCCTTTTTAAAATTTATTCCAAGTGTCTTTTACATCGGGTATCTTGATCCCATTTGTTTCTCCATCCTCCACATCAGATCTCCATTCTGGCACACACACACACACACACACACACACACACACACACACTAGAACAAAATTTAAGAGAATAAAATAAAGGGGAAAAATTAAAAATCTTGTCATGGAAGCTGCAGTGTGACACAGTAGGTCACCCCACAGACCCCTTTGTTCATAATCTTTGCATGTGTTCATTGCAGAGAATCATTGGTCTGGTTGGAGGCGTCTGGTTTTTAATACACCATCGATGCTGGGCCCTCCCTAGGACTCTTCCTGGGTATCCGGTTGTTGCCATATATTGTGGAGATCCTGCAGCGTTGGGTCTGCGGGTCAGGTCCCTTCATGTGCTCCAGCAGATCATAGATGGAGTGTATGGGACTGGCCAAGTCATGGCCCTGGGTCTGTTTCTGGGCAGCTGTAGAGTTGCTTCACCAGATAGAAATGGGGGCAGCTCTCCCATGTTTACAACTTCAAGGCTGGCTCACCCACACCTGCACTAATGGGAATGGGATTGGTGCTCCTGCTCTTATTATCACAGGGCCAGCTTTCCCACCTGCCCCAAGCATTGATGGCCGGTATGTGTGTGTGTGTGGGGGGGGGGTGAACGACTCTCCTCTGCCCATGCTACCACATGGCAGATAGGTAAGCAGAGCTCTCTCATGCTCACAATTTCAGGGCTGGCTCACCCATATGCTGTATCTTTGTATTGAAAAGCATTTGTTGTATTTTTAAATTTTGAATTTAATTTAGACCTCTTGGATTTTGGGGTGGGGGGAAAGCGCCAGAACCATACCTTTCTTTGCAAACAGTATCATTCTTGGAATTAGAATCAGTGTTTAAAGGCAGAAATGACTTTTAGCAAATGTATTTATTCATTTCAATGAGGATTTCTATGATATGGAAGCAAAGGAATTTTTACTATTATTTCTGGTTCATTAGGTTATTTTAAGATCTATGTTTGAAAAGACTGAGAGAGTGAGAAGAGGGAGGGAAGGAGAGAGAGAGAGAGAGAGAGAGAGAGAGAGAGAGAGAGAAAGAGAGAGAGAAAGAGAGAGAGAGAATCATACTACCAAACAGAAATTTTTTCCCTCTAGTTCAAATGACAGAACAGCTAATATAGGCCATAGATTAACTCCATGACTCCTCAACAGAAGTATGAAGAAACCTTCCTGAGTGGCGTAGTCTACCTTGTGGGTCTGGCACCTAGGCTGGTTTTGAACAGTCAATAACTTACTTAGCCCTGGTAATGGGCGGGTAGGGGCGCTTATGTGGCTAACAGTGGCATTGCTGCAGGAGAATGTGAGTGATAAGCTTCTTAAAAGGCATTCGCTGGTGCTTAGAGGCAGAAAAAGCTTCTGGTTTGGTTCACCTTGGTGCCAGGTCTCCTGAGGGCCTCTTTACTTCACATTGGCCTTTCCAGACTTCCAGCCTGAACCTACTCACCTGCCCAGCCTTCCGGAGTCCCAGCGATAACTATAAAATTATTCTTCTTTCTTTCCCCACTTCCTGATCCGCTTGTGCGTATGTAAATGACTGGAAAAGCAGTTTGGGGCTTATTTCCGAAGCTTAAGAGCTTCGTGAGAAGCCTATTATTGAAAAATCAGAAACTGAAAAGCAACTTCTTAGACAATGAATTAGCAGCTCAGCGGCGGTGTGTAATGCTGAGTGCGCTGTAACTGGCTGCATTACAAATAGGATCTCCCCTGGGTTTCAGTAATCAAACACGTGGCAACAGGTTGTCTGTTTCAACAGAGAGTGAGTAATCAAAGGAGATTTGCAGTTAATCCAAATATAACAGAGAAGCATCCCTGGGAAGCCCGAGAAAGGGGGAAGCCAGCAGGAGGGAGAGGGGTACACCAGAGTGCCCTGATTCAGAGTTCCACATGGGCGTGGACTTGGGAGCCTAGGGTTGATTCATCTGAACACCCGAGCAATCAGTCACCCAAAGGAAGGGCAAAGAAGGTCCAGCTTTACGTGGAAGCAAATCATCAAATCAACTTCAGCATTTGTCCCTCAGCAAAGGCTAGAAAAGTTTAGAAGGGATTAACTAGCTCTTGGAGATTTGCTTCAGGATTCGGGGGCCTCTCCTGGATTGAGGTTGGGGTGGGGAGTCTTGTTTTGACTAGGAGGGGTCAGAACAATGAGGTTCTAGAGGAGATGGCTGGGTTTGCATGTATGTCTATGGGGTTCTGAAAGCGTGGTGCCCAGAGGGCACCATCAGGGTCACCTGGCAACTTGCCACTAATGTGGCTTGGGAGGTGGGGTACTCCGGTCCTCTTGCCTATGCAATGGATGTATTAGAACTCTCCCGGTGGCTGGGGTGCTTGCTGGGGTTTGCAGAACCTTGGCTGGTCAGATTAACCTGGGAGGAAGAGATAATGGGTAGAGCGCGGGCTCCTTCTGTGTGACTGTCCTGGAAGTACAAAGGCCTGTTGGTCCAGGGGACACACGGGTTTTGATACCGCGGTGTCTCCCTAACCGCGTGGGGCTGTGAGGGAAGACACGGAATATTCATGATCCACGTGCTAGTACTGTGGCCAGGGGCTGGTAAATGTTTTATGTGTGATATTTTATTTAATCCTGCTCACAACCTTGTAAGATGCATATTGTAGAAATTATTTTATTTCTGGGAAAATTTTGGCCAGAAAAGGTCAGATCACTGGGGCCTGAACATTCCGAAGCCTATACTGTTGGGCAAGTCACACAGCCTTCTTCCCAGATGCACTCTCTGTTCCGGGATGCCTTGGCACAGCCTCTCTGCCACGCATGCTCTCTGTCCCCGGGGTATTGTGGGTGCTGCAAAGCCAAGACCAATCTGGCAGGGGCCCAGCCCTGCACTGCCAGCCTTCCCCCACCCCATCTGACTCCTTGCTTCATGTTAATTTCCCACCTGAGTACTGAGTACTTTATAAATAGCAAATCTAAAATGAATTTTCTACCAGCGATCATTAGCTCCCTTGACATCCATTAAACATTCTCACGAGCAGAGCGAGGTGACAAAGGGATTGATTTTTACAGTATGCTTAATAGGGGGGAAGAAAGAAAGGTGTTGACAAGTCCTTTTTTTTCTGTCCTGATATCACGAGGAATTTGAAATCAGTTAAATGACTTTTATCTTTAAAAAAGGGGGGAGGGAAAAGAAGAGGTTTAGGACTAGAGGGGGTAGCTAGCAAAGGGATAGAGGAGCTGCCATGGCACACGGCTCAACTCATTCCTATATCCCTGACAGGTAAACATAAAATTAGTTACCTAGTTCCAGCTGCTGAGATGAATATGTCAGATTTAATGCTTCAAAATTTATAGGGTCCTAGCCAGGGAGGGAGTGGGGGGCCCTGGGGAAAAGAGAGAATGAGGTATTGGAGGAGGAGGGAAAAATAACCAATTTTCTCTGGAAACCACAGGAAACACAAATATGTTGCTACAGTTGAAGTCAGAGAAGGCTAGCGTATGAGGCTCCATAGCTCAACATTTCACTTTGATTTCAATTTTCATATTTGTCAGCAATAATTAGATTCAAGAACTGTTTTGCCACTGTTCTAAAATACTAATATGTAGTGGCCTTTGTAGTGTTCTTAATGGAATCTCTCTCTCTTCTCTTCCTAGTGGTTTAGGAAAATCCCATTAAAGAGTAAAGTCTTCCATATTCCAGAGCTTCAGCATGCCTTGGCTTTGCCTCTGCTGCTGCTGCTGCTGCTGCTGCTGCTGCTGCTGCTGCTGCTGCTGCTGCTGCTGTTGCTATGATAACCCAAGGACCAGAGCCCTCTGTGCAACCAAGGGGCCCCTGGATAGAAAGGCATTTGGGCCTCAGCAGCCTCAGCTGTCCATCATTTCTGACCTGCATGGCTCATCTTGGATAAGTGGTGGGAGTAAGGAAAAAGGAGAGGCATATTCAATGAGACATGGCTTTCTGGGGGGTGGGATGAACTTCAACCTTTGTGGTCTTCTGGGTAATTCACAAAGAAGGGCGGAGGATACTGATAAGCCAGTGGGTATCCAAATTCTGTTTTTATCCAGGCTGAGGTGATAAGTCCTGGACATTTAACAAAATCTCCATCAGTTCCCTTTTATGATTCCAATTTGAAGAGCAACCTACCGTTTACCATGTGGGAGACTATGTGGTGGAAGAAGGAAGAAGATCCATCTCTTATCTATGAGCCCCCCTTTCACCTGCATGTCTCCCACCCCTTTTGGAAGCCTGGAAAGCTGAGTTCTCTGAAAAAGGCACAAGAGCTACTATTTTTGAGCGACACTCCTTTGGGGTGGCTGCCTTTCTAATATCCCAAAGGCACTTCCGGAAGATCAATGAGGATTCGCCCTCATTAATGAAGGGCAAGTAGAGGCACATACGTGGTTAGTTATATTGCACCCACACTTAACAAGAGATTCCATCATGAGGGGAGGGGCCTGGAGCATTCACACCTCCTTACTCCCCTATAACACTGTTGCTCTAAGTCAGACACTGTCATATGCTAGGCCTCCTTCCATGGTGTAAGCTGTCCATCTGTGTGAACGCTCTTCTTGACAGACTGCTGCTGTACAGACAGCCATTGTTAGTGGATCTTCAGGAATTTGGGGAGCTTAAACACCCTGTGAGACACCCATAAATCCCTTCCTGAAATCTGAGCACAAACCAAACCATCACTTCACAGGTATCTGTGAAAAGAAAAAGCAAAGAGAGCCCGGGGTGGTTGGATTTTCTTGGCTCCCCACACAGGGTCTCCCAGGGAGCTGGGTGGATTTTCTCCCTCCACATACAGGGCCTCCCACATGGCAATTATACTTTCTTTGCTCAAGTTGGAATCACAGATGGGAACTGGTAGAGAATTTGATGGATTTTTGGGGAAGAGCCTGGGTAGAGACTAGCTGGCAGAAGCCATCATGGCTGGAGGAAGACATGGGCCCCATCAATGCTGAACCATCTCTCTTTGTCCCTTGCTCTAGCACAAGAATTCTGCTTTCCTGGAACTTTGCCCGCCAGGTGATCTACACAAGCAAGCACCTTTTCCCTCTTCCCCACAGTTCTCGGAGTGAGAGAGACCCAGGGGCCTAGTTCCTTTTCAGGAGTACTGATTTCCTGGGCCACAGCCCCCACTTCCTTCCCTCTCTTCCACCAATCACCTGCCGTCTAGCTGCTGCTTCTCTATTCCCTAGTGACACGTGCCAGATCTCATCCCCTTGCAACACTCCAGGATGAAAGGAGGAAGGGGATATTAAATCCACCAGTGATTCGCTTGGCAATTGGGAGAGGCTTTGTTGTGTCATTTCCTACCTCCTTCAGCCTATTAAGCAAACAAAAGTGCTTGTGGAATGAGAAATGTAAATGGCCAATGCAAGCCGATTAATCCTAGATGTACAATTCCATTAATAAGGCCTCTTTTTAATAGGCGGCTCTGGCAGCAGCAGCAGGCAGGCCAGGAATTGATGTATTCTCTGTAATTGTATTGCAACTAATAGGATATGAAGAAAATTGTACCAGAGAAGCAGGTCTTTCAACACGATTTTCCAATCAGCTGAAATAATGACTTTTAGAGAAAAGCCTCTAAAAGAACGATACACACACAAAAACACAGCATGATCCTCCAGTCCCCGTCCTTCCAGTCCTGCCTGGGAATTTACTTACCTTTTCCCTTCTATACTGTCCCACCCTCCATTTTCCTCTCTTCCCCAGCACAGGCAATAGCCAAGTCCTCAGATGGCATTCATCACCTGTGAAGGGTGTTCCACCTAGCTCTGCCGCCCCAGCCCCTGAACTTCACTCTCATGCCAGCACCCTACCCCCAGGTGTAGAGTGCTCTTCCCACGTATTGGGAATTAAGGGTGTGGCCGATGCATCATTGAGAGAAGGAATTCTATATTGACCGTTTACCTGGCTAGGTGAGTTTAGATAGTCCTTTCCTATCTGGTGGTTCTCATGGGAATGGAACCTTCAGCTTCAAAATGGGGGTGGGGTGGGGTTATCTGAATGTGTTCACCAACACTAGGGCTAAGGGGAGAGCTGGCATTCCATCATTTCAGTGCCAGCCAAGGGTATCTCGGAAGGAAAATCTTCGACGCAAGTGTATGTCAGTTACCCAGATGCCAATCTATCCAAAGTCTCTATAGATCTCATCTTGGCTTCTGGAAGGAGATCTACATATGTCATCCAACAAAAGCAGGTTCCAAAAGCATGTCCTAGAATCTGGGGATGCAGCAGGGAGCAGAAACACCACCATTAAAATCACTCCTGGCCTCCTGATACTTCAGTCCCTGGAATCAGTGAAGCCCTCTTGATTGTTGAGCTATTCCTGGGCCCTCTTTTGAGGTCCTCCCAGGGCAAGAACCAAGGAACCAAGGACATACCTGCTGTAGTCTGCTTTGCTGTGGTGGTGACCACAGGGGCCAAGGCTTCCTCTAAAGATCCCTTTCCACCCGTCTCTGCCAAGCAGTGCCTCACACTCCCACCACCCATTTGGTCCCTTGGGTCTTCCTCTCCTGCCCATTTGTATGCGGACTCTACCCTTTCCTTGGTCACAAGCTGCAGAGTCAATATAAAAAAGAAAAGGCAAAGTACATCTCAGTTGAAATCCCCAAGGAAACTGATGTGATTGCTGAACAGAAATGGTTCCAATAAGGGCAGAGAGGAATATTGCTTTTATAGCTTTGGGGACATAAAACATTTAGAAAATGTGATTGACTGGCAGGGTCTAATTTATCATTTATCTCATTCCTTCTGCTGTGCACTACTCTGCTCCCCACAACACACAGGCAGACACATGCAAACTTTTCCCCAATTTGCTTTCTTCCTCTCTCTCAGAGACTTGGATTTATCATCATTCCGTTAAACAGGAGAGCTCCTGTGGCTATTTATAATTAATGCTCAGAAACCTGCCAATCCATTTAATGACACTAGCAGGTCATGGCCCCCTTATAGCTCTCCATTAATCATCATTAGAACAGCTCTGAGTTTTTACATTCTTTTTAAATGTTAATTCACCTCTGTAATGCTCCTTTTAGTTAAAACTGTAAAGGGGGAAGTGGCTAGTGTCTTCACGCTGCCCACGGGGGGATGGCTGGTGGAGTTGATAAAGTCTGGGTGATTTCCTCTGCTCTTTGTAGTCCCCTTCCCATCTCCAGCACCAGATGCCAGCCCAGTTTGCATTGGGGTTGCTTATTTTTATCTTTTAAAAAACGCTCAGTAGCTTGAAGTTCTAGGCAAATGAACTTTTCACTCTGATGTCTTTGGAATCCTGGGGTTCAAGCCACAAACTGAGAGAAGTTCCAGGATTACTCCCTAGAATGGGTCATGACATAGCTTTCTAGATCTTGCAAAGGATGGGCAGAAGTTTAGGATTGAGAAATGTTGATTTAATGCGGTTCTATACAGCAACTTCACCTCTTTGAACCTCAGTTCCCGTGTTTTGGGGCTCTATATTTTTATGTCCCTTGACTTAGTAAATGCTGTGATTTTTTTTTTTTGCTTATCTATGAGTCTTTTCAAGAGCCATGGCAATAACTCAAGCCTAGCTACTCCCCTTGAATATCTAAACTCTGTAATTTTCCTTGTCCTGTCAAGCAATGTACCCTAGAGCATAGGGCTCTAACAAAACCAAACAGAAATGAATGGGACAAATAGAAAATGTATTTTAAATTCATTTTTGACAACCTTGTGATATCCCTCGCTTCAAGCCAATGTGGTCTGGGCATCTATCTGGAACAACAGACTTGATGTTTTGTTTTGGTTTATGTTAATTTTAATTTTAAAACGGCCTACATGTTAATCCCAGATGACCCATTCCTTTTAGGAACCAGATACTTCATCTATTAGGTATCTTATTTTTTTTTAAAGATAATCTTTCAGAATATGTTAATAGCACTTTATATGTGAGGAAGTAAACTCAAAGAGATATGGGTGCAGTTCAAGTCTGTGTATTTCTACATTTCAGGGCCAAGGGCCAGCCTGCATCTCCGAAGCTAAAGTCTAGACTTTTAATTTGTGTAACTTCATTTTGCTTGGACCACTTCTTCAAGTTTGTCTTGGAGTGAGAAGGTGATATACATCAGAGGAAATGGGAACTGTTACTCAATACCCGATTACTGTTGCAAATATTTGCCTGGGTAAATCAACTGTAAACAAAGAAAGGTTTACTTTGGATCATCCTCTTGGACACTTCAGTGTATGGTCACTTTGCCCCATTGCTGTTGGACCTGTGGCAAGCAGAAGACCATGGCAGCCAGGAAGTAAAGGAAAGAGAGAAAAGGGGCTGGAGTGTCAAAGTCACCTTCAAGGGCACACCTTTGATGATTCAACTTTGCCAACTCCTGTCCGACATATTTGTCCTTGCTTGAGGGAAGAGTGAGAATTGAGAAAGAAATAGACAAGAGAGGGCAGATAGAGTCGGGAGGGCACTCAGTAAATACTGAGACAAGCCTCGTGTTTATATCTTATAACCTTATATACCCCAATCCAGAAAGGAGGGGGGAAAGCAAAAGACTTTTTTTTTGCCACGATACAAAGAACAAAGCAATTACCTTCTTGATACCCAAAACATCAAGTAACCACACCCTAACATCAAAACATCCTATTGTATAACCTTGAAGGAACAAGAATAGGTCTGAACTCTCTGACCTTCGGCCAAGGTGGAATGGATCTACTTCTGTTGGCTCCCACACACTTCTTTCCACTTGCCCCATCTCCTAAAGTTCCAAATCCTCCTAATAGGACTACAGGCTGACAGCTATCTCTTTAATGCTTGGGTACTGGCATCACTAGTAGCTGTTGCTGTGCTGTATAAATTATAACAAGATGCCTCTGAGTTGAGTCAAAACTTACTTCTAGATATGTTTCTCATGGTGTTCAAGCTCACTTTGGTAATGTGATGTACAGATGGGAGTCCTTGGTTGGGGAGAGGAGCATCTTTAGGGCACTCTTTTCCCCCTTTATTTCTTCTACCTAATCCCAGTTCTTACAAGGAAGCCATACATCTTGTCTCTTCCCTGCAAAGCATCGTGGACTCACTAAGTAGACACCAGTCCCCAAGCTGGCTCTGGCCATCTGTTCTGCCCTTTGCTTGAGAATGCAATAAAATCTGCTTGACAATTATGTCAGTACAAAGGGCAGAGAGGACTGCATGTCAAAAAGCTGTGTAAAATCTATTCTTCCAAAGGCTGTATCAAGAATATTCTGGCCAAAGGGAGCTCTAACAGAGAGTGCTTATTGTATCCTTGGCCTTTCTTGTCTGGATCCTTTTCTGTATTAACAGATTCATGTTAGTTCTTGCTTGGTACCCAGTTAATAACAATAAGCCCCCGTCATCATGCATGGCTGTCTACATTTGAAAGGGTTTAACAGATCTATTATCTATTAAGTCTTCATGACTGTGGTTGGATTTCAGAAACAAAAAAGGGCTTTGGAAAACATTTAGCCCAACACTTGCAGCTGATGATTATTGATGTATTTTGTTTAGCTTAAGTAATGTATCCTTATTAAATACAATTTGGGAGCCACACAAAAGTAGCTTTAAAAAGATTTAAAGTCACTCATGCACAATTACATTTAATGTATCTCTTCCCACTTTTTTCTTATTCTCTGTTACAGTTTTTTATTATATCGTTATAATCATATCATTTATATCTCATTTTTTCTTTTTAAGAATAGATCAGAAGCAATTTTCCATGTCGTTACATAGTATTAGCGAATATCATTTTAATTGGTTTCATTATATTACATCAAGTAGATATATACTACTCTTACCCCATGTTTGGACATTTATGTTGTTCTAATTTTTGCTACCATAAATAAGATTTCTGGAACATCTGCATTATTATGGTTTTCTTGCAGTTTTATGATTGTTTCCTTAAGCCAGATAACTGGAAATTCTCGTACTACCAGTTCACTGATTTTACTCAGTGGAAAGCAAGTCTCCAGGTCCATGGTCAGTTAGAAAAGCAGCATTCATATGGAAAATAAGATCTGCTGGGCCCTGCTTCTTTTCCTTCCACAGTAATCCTCTAAATGTCTAAATAAAGAGCTTTAAAATGCCTTGAGCTTCCACATAAAAGTAATTTTATTTTTTAGGACCCAAAGATTGAAGACCAAATTACAATAAAACTACTGTAAATTCTGTAGCACTTTTAAACAGCGTGTGCGAGAGAAGCAAAGTGGAACAGGTGTACTTAACGGGGGAGAGACTGGCTTCTCTCAAGGCCAGATGAGCACAGGGACCCCAAACTCTCCAATCTGCCCCCACTCTGCGGTCGCATCCCAAAGGACCCCAGTGTTCTAGAAAGGTCTTTAGTTTTCTTCCAGAATGTTCACTCAAGCCGTGACTCTTACAGAGATGCAAGCATCCTCCCTTTGAACTTATTGTGCCTGCCTCAGTTCTCTAGCTAGGGTGGTAGATGGGAGATGGGCGGACTTTTCTGAATGTCGAGAGCTGGACGCCTTCATGTAGAGTCCTTGTGACCTTACAATCCAAATAGCGTTGCCTCTGACGATAGTCGTTTCTGATTGCTGGCTGTGTCGTGGGGGTTAGGAGAAATCCAAGCCGTTCTCAGTGGACTATCTCTCCTCATTTTAACAGCATTGGAAGACGAGGAGACTGAAAAGGTTAAAAGTTTATAGTTCATATAGGAACTAAAGGAGCAGGTAGGAATTTGAGACACAGCAGCATGGCTGCCACCTCTGCTCCTAATTTCCCCTGCAGTACCGCTTTGTTCCATGTTCTTGGACACTGAAGAAGGAATATGATGATGTCCTTGACCATGACTCTCATGGTCAAAGCTCTTGTTCTCAACCTTTAGATTCATTAAAAACCAGTAAAGGGGAGGGGGACGGTGTTGGGTTCTTGAAACTTTCCCCTTTAGATCCTGGCTTCCACTAAGGTAGCTCCTCCTCCCATGTATAAATTGACAGGCAGTGACAGACAATAACCTCTTTTGAGAAAAGGCTCTGCCTTTCTATTGGACCAGGGAACCTGTAGATCATAAGAACAGCATCAGATGGATCCACGAGAGATTGCTGATATTCAGACACATTGAAGTACATCTACATGACTTTATGAGGTTTTCCTAATAGAAAAACACGGGCCCTGACTGTCCTCGCTGGTGGTCTCATAGCGTGATTCGAAGGAGGGGGCAAATTTATCCATCCTGTCTGTCCTCCAACCAGCACGAGAAAGGGGAACATAATTTCCATGACTGCATCCTGGGGTGTGAAAGCTGCCAGGTCTTCTCATCAGTTGGAAAGATTCCTGGCCAGTTTCTTGTCCTGTAGCTCTTGTGAAGAGGTCTCAGTATGGAGTCTTTCTCATGCTGGTGCGGAAGTCCTGACTCAATCTCTGAAATGGGAGATTGCAGCAGAGCTCCAGCAAGGGCAAGGGCTTTCCTCTGGGAATGCATCTCTGTTGGAAATTCCTGTCAGAAGCACTGGCTTTCCAACTCCTGGGCCCTTGGTTTGCATCTGTATCCCACCACTTTCTGTGTGACCTGGAGTGTGTAGGGATTTCTCTCTCAGCTTGACTTTGTCAAAAACATGGTGACACGGATGGTCACATCCAGGAACAAATGCAGACATTTTGGTGCATCCTAGATGTGGAACACATTTCCTCCTCCTGCATCCTGAGTGTGGTCACTGGGAGTGGACACCAGAAGTTTCCATTTGTACAGAGCATACTTATGTATTGAGCTGCAGGGCAGCACCTGGGTTCTAGCAGCTGGAGCTTTGCCCATGCAGAGAGGGAAATGCAGTAGCTCCACTGAGAAAGGCTTTAGAAAATCTAGGACATGTGTTCTCTGTTATTTAGCCTCTCTCCCTTGAGCTTTGGGTGAAACCAGTTTTCTTCTTTTCCCTCTTGTCCTAACTTCGGCCGTCTGAGTTTCTGGTGTCTGATACTGAATCTCCCTAATTGACCTCCTTCCCTGTACAGAAATAGAGAAGAAAGGAGGGTCAGTGAGGAACAAGAAGGAAAGAAGGGAGGGAGAAGGAGAGGAAGGCAGGCAGCATGCAAGCTGGGAAGGGGACTTGATGGTTACAGTTCTACAAGCAAGAGGACCTGAATTCAGATTCCCATACCCACAGAAACACTACCTTATAATTCCAGGATCAGAAGGAGAAAAGACACTTCCCTATACTCCCAGCCAGTACAAACTGAATAGCCACATTCATGAGCTCTTTTTTTTTTTTTTTTTTTTCGAGACAAGGTTTCTCTGTAGCTTTGGAGCCTGTCCTGGAAGTAGCTCTTATAGACCAGGCTGGCCTCAAACTCACAGAGATCCACCTGCCTCTGCCTCCCCAGTGCTGGGGTTAAAGGTGTGCACAACCACCGCCCAGCTGAGCTCTAGGTTTGATTAAAACACCCTGACTTAATAAGTAAGGTTAAAAAAAAAAAAAACTATGGAGGAAGATCTCTGTTATCAACCCCAGGCTTTCACATGCCTATACATACAAGTGCACGCACCACACGCATATGCACAGACAGAACCTGTGAATGCAAACACAAATTATACATGCATATACATGAAAAGAAAAAGAGGGAAAGAGGGAGAGGAAAGAAAGAAAAGTGAGCAGACAGAAAGTTAGAGCACAGAGGCAGAGAATTAGGGGAAATGGCAGGAAGGAAAACTGAGAAACTTACAACTCTAAATGTGAAATGTATTTAGTGATCAGACCAGCCTTTATTAGAGCAAACCCGTCAACCTTATAGAAAAAGCATTGCCCATTGCTGCGTGCACGGGAAGGAGCTCCAATTTCCAAACTTGTTGACACTGAACATGGAATCCCATCAATGATCTCCTGCACTT
Organism: Arvicola amphibius; assembly: GCF_903992535.2. NCBI lineage: Eukaryota > Metazoa > Chordata > Mammalia > Rodentia > Cricetidae > Arvicola > Arvicola amphibius. Next base: position 98,311,709 of record NC_052049.1, on the reverse strand, counting down.
ATGGAGGTGGGTGGGTTTGTTCCTAAAGAGTTACTTCAGTGTTTGTTCTGTTCCTTGGTTAAAACATGAGCTTTGGTGAGTCCCCACCCCTAGCTGGGGAGCTACTGACAGCTGTTAGTTGCTAGGGGACACAGGATTACTTATCTTTAGGGACATGGTCTCTGATGGCCCCACACCTTCACATATGGACAGTACTAACTGGACTCAGTGGTTTTATTTTTTTGTAAATATGATGTAAAATAGGGAGGGTACTTGGATGAATCTGGGAGGAGTTGGAGGAGAAAAATAGAAATAGCTATGATCAAAATATATCATATACATGTTTGGAATTCTTAATAAGAAAAAATTACAGTATTTTTGGTTTATACATCAAACATACTATGTTAATATATATATTAAAAACATAAAGATTGAAGACAGGGCCTTCTGCTAATAATGTAAGCCATCTAACCTCATTAATAGGGCGATCAGACCTTTCTTACTAGTGTTATGAGGATGAATACTGTAACACATTATCGTGTTTGATATACAGTAGGTTTTTAGTAAAGAGAAACATTGTACTTTGTGTCTGATACCATGATCTATCATGAGTGGCTACTTTTCTCTATCTTTCATCAGCTGTCCTTAATGTCAACCAGTTTGTCTTCTCCCCCAAGGTTATTAGATGTTTTTATGTGAGATTCTATTTGCGACAGCTGGAGATAATTCCCATCAGAGACATTCTATCAAAGCCCCCTTTACTCAGCAAAATAATGCTCATCATTGTTTGCATTAGGACATTGGATATGAGATATTTTTGAAAGCAGATGTCCCCCTAAGGGAGGACTAAGAAGTGACAATGACAACTGCAAATATCTGAGAGGCTGTTGGTGATCAGCAGCTTTACCCACACATTAGAGGGTCTTATGAGCTGGGAGTCATTCTAGATAATCTCTGGATAAGTGGCAGGAACTGGGCAGAAGGTCTTATTGATATGGATGGGTTGGGACATAAGGCTTCATAGAGTGTCTGATATGTACAGCACACAGAACAGCACTGTGGATATTGTATGCCACATCTCCAAACAGGAGACTGGTGGATTTATATCTATCAATCATGATCTCTCTTACCTGCTGACTTGTATATACAGAGCACCTATGATACTCAGTAACTTCTTCTGAGGTGTCTAGGAGACAGTGGTCAATAGAGATCATTTCTTCTCCCTGGCAGAGAAAGAACAGGAAAGAGAACTAAATGGTTCTTGTGGGCCAGTGTATAAATGGAGTAGGAACAGCCAAGAAATGGTTAAAGAAATGAGAGACTAAGTAAGTACAGACTGCTGTGTGGCTGCCCGTAGAAGTGGGGCTGCAAAAAGCAGCTACAGAAGTATAACCCTCGCTGACAAGGGCAGAGTCAAGAGAGATGCAAGAACCTGCTAAGACTGGATGGAAAATTCATCAGGAACAACAAGGAAGAAGAAGAAACTGGCCATAGAATGCCGATGTCTACCAAAAAAGTAATCATTAAAACGAAGCCTATAACCCAAGGTGAAGAATATAGGCAGGGTGGGATATCCTCTGGCCATATTAGTACTACTGAGCTTTATAAGACTCCCCATTAAACTTTTTATGGCACTTTCTATAGTACCCTAAGGTGCTCACTGAAATGATCCAATGGCCGTATCTTAGGGCCTGTGAGAACTGTCATAGGAAATAGGACTGTTATTCAGAAGAAAGAAATGTAGAGGGTGGCTTAATATAAGTTCACAATTAAAGGTTTCTCCACATGATGACAAGCAGCTGCTTTTCATTAGACGTTCGGGACTAAAGACGGTGAAAACTCATTTAATTCCAAGTAAAGCTTAGACTGCAGAAAAGGAAAAGACAAGTAGCCCACAACTGTTTCTCCTCAATTCTGAGGTTTCTAAGCCACCTAGATTGTCATTCCCTGTGGAGGATGAACATTGCTTGAGATTTTGCCCATGTCCTATATCAACTCCACCAAGCTTCCTCAGTTCCCCCATTTTCTCTCCTTCCATGCTAAAACCTTAAGCACTTTCTCTGGTTTTATACCTGTAGAGCAAGACGTTGTTGGGAGAAGACACACACACACACACACACACACACACACACACAGAGAGAGAGAGGGGGGGGAGGGGCATTTCCCACCGCCAAGGCCTCCTACAGTGCATCTCTAGCAGGTGCGCATGTGTTTTCCTTAAGAAGTCGCATTCTGTCTTCTCTCTCTTTCTCAAAAGCTTTATAACCTTCTCAAGATTTCCTTTCTCCCATTTGAGGCGAATGGGCTCCTATTTCATTGAGGAAATAGAGGCAATTGGGAGTTGACTCATCTCCTGGCCCCCATATCTCCCAATACCTGCTTCTCATTTGGGGACCTATAAGGCACTCAGGTTGTAATGGAAAAAATATCCCTTTCTCGTTTTAGAGTTCGGTTCCTCAATTTATGTTCTGGAGCCTATGCTCTCTCCCCTCAAGGAGTTCAATCCCTCAATTACCTGCTTTTCTTTCTTTTGCCTTCCCCCCTCCCTCCACTGAATTGTTTCCATCAATACGCAGACACACTTGTCTCTCCATCTTTAAAACTGTACCATCAACAACCCCTCACGATTTCATACCCCACTTCAGTCAAGGCACATTTGTCTGTTCCTCTTCCCCGTGAGGTATCTCCAAAAATGATCTCTATTTATTATCTTGGCTTTTCCACTCAGACGGCTCGACTCTCTGGTTTGGCACTGGTCCACGACACTTGACTACAACTGAGCTTGTCAGAGTCACTGGCGACAGTTTTATTGTCAAACGATGCGGTCAATTTCCAGCCTACCTCTCAGGAACACTTGACACAGATGACCCATTCTTCCTTCCCCTCTTGACCTCCCTGACAAAACACTCTGCCATCTTCCCTTCCTTCTACCTCTCAATCACCTCCAATCACCTTTGCTTGCCTTCTCCCCCTCAGCCCAGTCTTTACTTACAACCTGGCATTGGCTTGGTCCTCAGGCTTTTCCTGGACCAGTATAATCTTCTGGGTTGCTCTCATCTACTCCTTTGGTTGCTAGTAGCTTTGACACACCGGTGGTGGCCAGATTCATGCCTCCAGGCAGCTTCTTGCCTGTAAACTCCAGATCTATAAAGACATCTTGAATAAACTGTCATTTCACCTCCTTTTTTTTTACCCACATTTTTTAAAGTTGCTGTCTGTCTGAAGCTGGGATGAACTCATGACTGATGGCATTCTAAAATCGCTATCTGTCCCAAGCAGAGGCTCAGCTGCCGCTTATGTGCGCCCTGAAACTTGGGCACATTCCCTCTACTCCTTGAGAGCCGTACACTGTTGGCACTGTGCATGTTTGGTTAATTACCATTTAAGATTTCTTCAAAACACCCTTCCTAGAATCACGCGGTGACTCACCATTGAAAGAAGTTATTACATTCAGCAAAATGCATGGAAGCAAAACAGCAGGGTGTAAATTTAATAAAGGTAATTGAAGTCCGTCTCTGTCTCGGGAAGAGTGACCATGATCCATGTTCTCTTATGGACCAATTACCTTCTGTTTGAGACTTCAGCTAGAGAGGGTGCTCAGAGCTAACAATTTGCTTTTGACATATGAAAAGAAATTGATGAACATTATTCATTCAAAGGCAGGGACAATTGCCTGGTCCTTGGGGATAGGAAAAAGAGTTCTGATCAACAGAATCTGTGCTCACCAGTTGAAAATGCACCCACCATTTTTTTACTATTAGTTAAAAGAATTTTCTGTCTCAGAATATATCATATTACCATTGTATTAAAATATATTCAAAATGGTACTTGCTGCTCTACCACCTTGCACCCATCATTTTTTAATCTCCCAAGTCCTCTCCCATGGCTCCTTCTAAACATCTTGCTGGAGCTCAAACCCTAAGAATGACCCTTGTTTCTCCCTTTTCGTTATCCTTAACATAGAAGACATGAGCATTTCTGCCTAGTCTATCACAAATATGCCATTGTCTGTATTTATTCTTCTTCCTCTCAGATTCCTGCTTCACATGGGGCATCGCAGTAGCCTTCTACTGGATTGTGTAGCTTTCACACCTTCTTCTTACTCTTTACCTCATGCCCCTACAGTCCAGAACAGCAGCATAATATTGTCCAGCCATAAAGCAGATTTTGCCACCCAGTTCTTATACCGAAATCCTCAGCCTGCTCTGTGGTCTCAAAGCTTGCATTTTTTTCCTTCTCTTACCTCTTAGAGACTGTCACATATTTCTCCATGATTTTGCTCCAAAAAACTGGTCCCTCCTATTTCCCAGATTTGCTCCTTTTGTTCTTGCTCTGAAGCTACTCCGTTTGTTAACTCTGTCTGAGCTCCCTGCTGGTCCTATCCTCCTGTGCTGGCTGTTTTCTGCCATTCAGAGCACAGTTTTGTCTCTTTCACCTGTTTTCCATCACACAGCTTCTCCTACTACAGACACAATTGCACGAGGCTCCAGAATTGAGTAAACGGGATTTAATTCAAAGGCACAGGAGTCGTGAATCCTGAATGCTTCTGGAAGATCTTACCCCTGTAGCATCACACAGCTTCAGTGCAGACCTGGTCCTGGACACATGTGTGCACTTTGCTATGTGCTCATTCCAGTGTAGTGAGGAGCTGCGGGCCCTTTTTCATCCCGCCCAGATCCCACACGGCTAGCTTTACACGCAAAATAACGACACACAAATTGTATTCTTTTAAACACTGCCTGGCCCATTACCTCCAGCCTCTTACTGGCTAACTCTCTCCTGCTTTAACCCATATTTAGTAATCTGTGTAGCACCACAAGGTGGTGGCTTACCAGGAAAGATTCAGCATGTCTGACCTGGTGGCTGGCTTCATGGTGACTGTCTCAGGTCGGAGAATCATGGCGACTGCCCAGAGAGGAGAGGCATGACGATTAACTAACTTCCCTTCTTCCCAGCATTCTGTTCTGTCTACTCCACCCACCTAAGGGCTGGCCTATCAAATGGGCCAAGGCAGTTTCTTTATTAACCAATGAAAACAGCTCAAACAGAAGACCCTCCCACATCATTCCAGTACCCTGAGCAATACCGAGTAAGGTTGACTGAAGCACCTCTGATCAGATTTGAGACTACATACATCAAGTGTTCTGCTTTTATGACAACATCATGATTTGACTATAGAAAAACAGATTTTTAATATATTTCTGTCATCATTTCTCAACATAGAAGCATGGATTATATTTGTGAGAATGTTTAGTTTTAATAAAATTGCTGTTTGAGTCACTGACTTAAGTCTCACAAAAAATCATTAACTGAAGTTTGTCTTAAGTATTAGGACAGAATTTCTAACTATTTCTGAAACAACCCTAAATATACTTCTACAGCTTGGCACCCTGTGTCTATGAGACGCAGCATTCCCAGCAAATTGACCATTAGAAAAATCAAAATATTAGGCGATTTTGAAGCATGTTGAAGATGCTGTCTGTTCTGTAGCATGAGATAATCAGCCAAGATTTAATTCTTTGTGTAAAAATAAACAAGCAAATCCATCTCATTACTATGCAAATCGGCTTTCATCTTCATTAAATGGTAAAATTATATGTGTACCAAGGAATTGTTTTAAAATAAATTTCTTCATTGTTTATTAGCTGTAAATGTTTGATTTGTATTCCTCTTGTGTGTGCCTACACGCTGGGATCTTGTGAGAATGTCTCAAGTGAAAAAGGAAGAAGCTGAAGCCTTTTTTCTAGCATGTCTTCCTTTGTTACTGTCTGTTGTGTCCTGAAATTGTCTAGTCTATTTGTTTGGCTGTATTGTTGATTCTTCCAACTCCATCCAGGAGGGAAGGGAACTGCTTCCTTCATCCTGCTATCTTTAAGAACAAGGTAATGCCTGGTAAATAGGGATAGGGATGGCTGCTCCATACTGTCAGAAGTTATGAATGAAAGAAGACTCCCCTCCACCAGCGGCATGCATGCTTTGTTTCTGGGAGGTGATGTCTGTGGCAGCAAGGGTAAACCTTCCAAAGCATGGGGCACACTTCTCTTCTGTGTAGAGCGCAGTTCCTTAGGCTTCTTCATCCGCTTCCTTTCACAGTGGCCAGACAGAGATCTTTCTCTCCTTGGGCCACTATGAGAATTAAGTGAAATAATTTATGCAAATAAATATCTTTCTACCTGAAAAGCCTTACTTAGTGCCTCTTGGAGAATCAGATCAAAGCTCTTTCTTGACTCCCAGCATGCACTAGGAAGATGCAAGTCCTATTTACATAACTAACTCTGCACTGTGTCTCTCCAAAGACACCCCCACTCCTGAGACACACCTTGCAACTCCAAATAAAGACCTTGTCCCCAGACAAACATTAGTTGTTACTTGGTTGAATTCGAGTCTGTTTTCAGGTTTCTGAAAGCAGTTTTGCGTGTTGAGAAGTTCACTTTCTACTGTTAATGGGATACAGTAGCATTTTGTGTTTCAAGTTATTGAAATCTCAAATCTGCCACTCCTGCTGGAACTGGTCTTCTGTCTTTCTTTCTTATCCCAGGCAGGGCTGGGAACTTCCCCAAACCATTTATTTGGGTAGCCTCTGGGTCTCTAGAGGAAGCTTACAACTGATTCAGAAGTGTGTGTGTGTGTGTGTGTGTGTGTGTGTGTGTGTGTGTGTGTGTGTGTGTGTGTGTGTAGGCTTTCAGGAGAGAACCTCAGTGACTCAGTGTGTCTTGTATTCAGTGTTTTCATTTTAAGCAGGCTTGTAATGTGGCCAGAGTGAGGAGGTGAGAGGTGTTGAAAAAGACAGCCATGAGTTCTTATGCCATCCTGTACTTATCAGCCGGTATGCTAAAGCTCAACGCAGTGCCTAGAAGACATCACCACGGTGCACTTGTGGAATGTTTCATAATAGTGCCTCGTCTGTGGTTCAGTAACCAAAGACAGGAGTGAGATGTGAAAAATATATGTGGAAATCACATAGATGGGCAGGGCAGCCAAGAAGAGGCACTGAGGGGGAAGAAGAGTAGCAGTGGCCTTAGGAGATGGAAAGGACTTCGAGAACCCCCTCTGCTCTCAGCTCAACTCCATCACACTCCCAGATGTAGCTCCCATACTATGCAGAAACGGGGCACAGTGTGTGTGTGTGTGTGTGTGTGTGTGTGTGTGTGTGTGTGTGTGTGTGTAGGGAGCGGGGTCAGAAATCCTGTGCACAGAAACACAGCCTGAGACGTTATGAACACAGGATTTAAACTTCTCAGTTTTATAGAACTGAGCTGGCTCCTGGGCAGGGAGAGAAGATGACTTCTCATCAGAAGTTTAAACCCACCCCTTTCTCACAGCAAACATGCCAGCAGCATCTGGGTTAATGAACTGTGCCTTTTAATAAATGGGTCTTATCTTGCCAGAGCGCCACTAAATTGTCAGGATTTTAAATTAACTTAATAGTTTCATGGATGGTACTTACTCACTGGTTACTCCAAAAGGAGAGTGGCCCCCAGCCTGGGTTTCTTATTGAATTATGCAACAGTTAGTTATTTCATTTGGGTTTAAAGGGAAATGTTTAGGATTAATGTGCAATGCCTCAGTGCCCCCCTTAATGGGCATTTCCAGACCTACCCTAAACTAAAAGCCAGCCATCAATCATTAGGGTCACTCCATGTTCCACGGACTTAGAAAGAGATGGTTCACACCAGAATGGCCAGCAGACTCCTGGAAATACCCTTTCCTATTCCAGGAGGGCGACAAAAACGTCTGTCTTCCTTTTGTTCAATTTTGCTAAATATTTGCTGAAATGAGCAAGCCCCTATCCCATCTATAAGATGCTCGTATGCATGAGAAAGTGGAAAGCACTCTGCATGAAGTGATTGTGAGATTCCGGAGTTTCTAAGGAGGACCATTAACTCCGTGAAGTGAAGTATCATGGTGGGTGAAGCTTCTAGAAGATGAGAGGTTTAGGCAGGGCCTTGAAAAACATAATGTTTATATGCCTGAAGTTGCTAAACTCATCTCTGTGGGGAACATCAGGAAAGGTGGGGAAGAAAGTTTGTAAGAGTCAGAGGTCAGGGAAGACGGGGTAAAGACATTGTCTTCTAGCTGGGCGGTGGTGGTGCTTGCCTTTAATCCCAGCACTCGGGAGGTAGAGGAAAGCAGATCTCTGTGAGTTCAAGGCCAGCCTGGTCTACAAGAGCTAGCTCCAGGATAGGCTCCAAAGTTTCAGAGAAACCCTGTCCAAAAAAAAAAGACATTGTCTTTTGCTGACTCATGAAATCACATTTGTGGTTGCCAGACAATACCAAGCCTGTGAGGGTGTTGGCCCATGCTCCCGTATGGCCCCAGGCCCGTGCACATATCAGCAGGACAAGATAGACACAGCAGGGCATAAGAGAGAGACAGAGAGAGGGAGGGAACTGGGAGTAAATTCTAGAGGAATAAAAGGAAAGGAGTGAGGGACTGGATATGATCAAAATACAATGTATTCATTTAGGACATTCTCAAAGAAATAATAAAAATATTAAATACATACATACATGCATACAGATAGACAGATATAGATCATCCCTGACAAAATTTAAATTTTATCTTTCTCTAAAAACAATAACTTCTTATTGGGAAATAAAACTGCTACATATTGAGCATTTATTGGCAGGCTGATATAAATTATTTGCAATATCTTATGAGGTATAAAATAGCATTGTTTCCATTTTACAGATGAGAAACCTTGGTGTCCATGGAAAATGTGTTTGCTCCAGGCTTTGGGCACAGAAAGATTCTAACTGGGACACAAGTTTGTTAGTAACATTATATTTTTTTTCAGCCTCTAATAAATCCGCTCTGCCTCTCAGACACACACGTTAGTCTAAATAGCCAAGTCTTCTGTTAAGGTAAGAAGGCAATTCTGTTATATAGACAGTTTACTCCAATGAGAACAAAGAAGTGTTGTCCCAAAGCAGGTCCCTCTGTTGTACTCGGAAATCAAGTTTGGAAGGGGAGTTATATGACATGTCATTGATATGCAAAACAGGACCAGCCATGTAAGCTAGCAGACAGGAGTGACTGAGACATTATTCTGTATCCTCCAAAACTGTCAGAGGGTCCAAGGGGAGGGGCATCGTCTCTACCAACTGAAGACAAGCAAGCTGTGACAGAAATCATTGCTGTCAGCAAGTAGCTAACAGCCAGGTGTATGGTCGTATACTAACTTGCAACACTACTGAGTGCTAGGAGCAAATGCCACTTGAAAAGAAAAGAGGGACGTGTGTAATGGAAGCTGAGAGTGGCCCCTGACCTGTCCACATTGAGTCCTTGTGCCTGTTTCTCTGGCTGGCCACATCCGGGGTACATGAAACAGACACAGGCTGGTTAGACAGCCTTCCGGCTCCTTTCCTTCCGTGAAGCGGTACAGAAGTTCCTACAGATGCCTACTGGGACAGCCCTGCTGGGAACTTCAGGTGTTTCTGCCCCTGGGCAAGGACTCCACTAAGACTGAGAAGAAACAGAAAACAAAACCTGACCCTTTCAGCTTCGCTGCTGGTCCCCGGGAGAGGCACAGGGGGCCCGCAGAGTGGAGTGACCTTGAGAAGGTCAGGAAGACCTCTGAAGTTGTGCGGCAGCACGGGGCAAGGGGATCAGCGTGAGCCATAAAGGAAACATTGTATATAAAAGCCCTACCTTCCTTTCTTCTGGAGCAGACACAGGCACTGGCTTCATTTTGTATTCATAAAGCTTCTCTTTGGAGGTGCCTTTAAGAAGTGCAGAAGGAAGCTTGAAGAAGCATGTTGGGGGGTCAAACACACATTTCCTTGGGCTTTCTTTCATCTGCCTCAAAAAACAAAAATTCTCCTTTTTTTCATCACCTTCTCTCGTAAAAAGGACTAAGCTTTTGTTAGCAGCAGCTTCCCAGGGCTTGGAACCTCAACAATTAATACAGGAGGCCAAGGGAGACATGGTGGGGAGGGACCCCGCTGGAGAGGAGAGGAACAAGAGTAAGCAAGGATGGGAACGGTGGTGGCAGCAGCTCAGAGAACTAACAGGGAGATCTGGCCTGTGGCTGCAAGGTGCTCACAGAGCTGTGTAGGGGCCTCACAGAAAGGTTCTTCTGCAGTGTGTGTTTTGAGGCAAGCTGCAAATGTGGCCAGGAAATCCAAACTAATCAAGGAAGGTCAAGAGAAGGGGAATCAGTTGGCCCTAACCTTTGGCTTTTTATCCCTGAGACTCTGTGACCCTTCTTATCAACCTGCAATTTTGTAATTCTTTTGTCTGCAATATGAGGCCACATCCTTCAACTCTGTTGCAAACAGATCTATATTTTCTTTATTTCTGGTTATGGTCTTTACTTGGAGACAATATTTCTATAACAAAAAAGAAACAATGAAGCCAGCTTCTATCCTGCTTTATCATGTCCAGTGATTTTCTGACGTGTTTTGTTTGTTTGTTGTTTTTGTTTTTCTTTCTTTTCTTCAGTTTTCGAGACAGGGTCTCGCTGTAGCATTGGAGCCTGTCCTGGAATTAGCTCTTGTAGACCAGGCTGGCCTTGAACTCACAATGATCCTCCTGCCTCTGCCTCCCGAGTACTAGGATTAAAGGCGTGTGCCACCACCACCCAGCTTGTCCTGAGTTTTAAGACCTTTCAACCTTCTTTGCTTCCAGGCCCCCTGCCTCCTTTCTGTATGAGCCTTTTCTTGGCCAGGCTAAGTTCTGACAGGACTTGCCTCCAGTGTCAATCTACCCACCTTGTCTCCAACCTGGAAAATCCCCCATCTTTTAAAATCTGCCCAGACACACTGGGCTGGAATTTTACTGCCCTCTGCTCTCCCAGGAAAGGGGTTAGTGTTATCCACTTTCAGGTCTGAATCATTTTCTTCCAGGTACTCCTCTGGGGGTTCACATCCAGCACTGATAGCAGTTCTCCCCTGGACGTTCATGTGCACCCTTGATAGTGGTCCTCCCCTGGACATCCATGTGCACCTTTGATAGTGGTCCTCCCCTGGATGTTCATGTGAGGCTTTGATAGCGGTCCTTCCTGGGAATCCATGTGCACCATTGAACTTTCTCTTAGTGATTTGCATATGGATAGAGTGTTTTTACTTCTCCAAGGTTTGTCAAAGCATAGCCTGTGTTCTGTCTTTTGTAGCACAGTGACTGTTTTCTCAAGGACAGTTTGGGCATGGCTAAGTTAAAATAGCGAAACATAAAACAGTGAGTGACACACCCCAACATTCAAAGAGAGGGAAGAAAATTAGAGGAAAGAGTTTCTGAGTTCCAGGGACTTTATTTCCTCAGGCAAGGTCAAGGGAATGTTTGTGTTTCTCTCTCTCTCTCTCTCTGTGTGTGTGTGTGTGTGTGTGTGTGTGTGTGTGTGTTGGGGAGGTAGCTGAATGAGGGTAGTGGGCCCTTGTGCATGTCTATGAGGGAACGTGTACTTGTATGTGTGTGTGTGTGTCTTATGTATATGTCCTTCTCCATGTGTATCTCTCTTTCTGTGTCTCTTTGTATGTGTACGACTGTGTGTGTGCATGTTCATGTTTGTTTGTATGTATATGTCTGTTTGTGTATACATGTGTTTGTGTATATGTGTATGTATGTCTGTATACTTGTGAATGTGTGTCTGTCTCTCTGTATGCGTATCTGTGTCTGTGTGTCTGTGAGTGTACCAGAGAAGCTAATTAATGGTGGCCAAGAGACCGAAGTCCCCGCACCAGAGAAAGTGAGTCCCCAGGTGGCCTCAAGTCTCAGTTACAGGTTGGGATAGCTTCACACATGGTGCCAGGCTTGCAGCATACAGAGCATTTTTGGGCAAATCAGAGCACATGGCTGTCACTTTTTTATTCTCCTTTCCCAATTATGTGCTTGGAACAGAGCCCTGAGGATAGTTTCACATAGCAAAGGAAGCACACGTTGAAGCAGTAGCGGCAGAGTGCGTCTCACTTCAGTGAAATTCCTTGCCTGGCTAGATCTGAAAATACAGCCTTTCCTCTCTGCTCTCCAGCCTGGGCTACCTAGACATGACCTTCTATGTGCTCTGCCCCTTCTCCCGGTGGGCGGAGGTGAGGCAGCAGACCCCCAGGGCCCTTCAGGCTCCCCACAGTTCCCCTTGCTGTCCTGTGCTTAGTACAAGACTCTGAGAATTACAGTGCTCTCTCTCCTCCCCTGCCTCGTGCAGGCAAAGACAGCATTGCTTCTTTCTGAGCTATGATGACATTTCTCCCTGCAGTCCAAGCCTGAGACGCCAGCATTCTCTGCCTTTTGGAGAATTTCAATTTCAAAGAAGCAAGAGAGAGGGAAGGAAAGAGGTGGAACAAAAAGAAAGGATGAATGGAAGCGAGGGAGAGAGGGAAAGAGGGAGGAAGAGAGGAGAAGGAGGGAGGATGAGCAGAGGAAGAGTTCTGCCAGGTGTCTGTGCAGTTTCAATCTGAGGCATACGTCTTTAATCCTCATATTCACCTCTTTGATCTGTCACTTTGATTCCCAAAGTAACAATCTGGAATATTATACAAAATTCTCCCCCATCCCCTCCCCACTCTATCAAATTAGACATTTAGGTACTTAGCGGAAGTAAAAGAGTATAATTCTCCAAGTAATTGATAGTAATGAATTTGTTTGCTGAGTGATGTGGCTTATTGACGGCACTTGTGTGTGATCTGCTCTCTATAATAAGCACAGTATTTGTGCTCGGCTTGTTGAGTTAATAAAATCTACAAAGTGGTTTTGACAAAAGAATATGCACTCTAATGCATTTCTCAGTGAAAGCAACTCCCTTTTTTGTGAGGAGTGTGTGTGTGTGTGTGTGTGTGTGTGTGTGTGTGTGTGTGTCTGTTAATCATCACTAATTATAAAAATGGGAAGCTGTCTGCTTCCTGATGGTTTATAAGGCAGAACACCTATGGCAGGAGATGTATTCCCAGGATGCCAATGGTTTCAGATCTTTGTGGCGTCTCAACCCCTCCCAGCTACAGAGGTCTAAGGCAAAAACAACATTAAACATTTAAGATCTAATTAGACTTTGTGCTGAACTTGGGTGACGATGAGACTAACTTTCTACAGAGGATTCAGCGAGGTCCACTCAGCCCTTTGCCCCCTCCAAGCCCTCACTCCTCCCTGTGCAGGCTGTATAGATAATGACCGCTTTCCCAAAGGAAAGCGTAAGCTGAAAGAACAGAATCGATGGCAACCTTGCAACCTCGTCAGAGAAGCCACTGCATGAAAAAAAAAATATTGTTATCCATGTGAACGGAGTAATTAAAATGAACTAATCATTTCCCAAAATATTTATGTATTGAAAGCAATTCCGACTGATTGCCTTTAAATAGCATTTTATTCTGTTTCCATCGTAAACAGTTAGGAGCCTGCTCCCATTAGCTTCCGGGAGCGCCAGCCCACCCAGGGTGGTCATGACTCTGGAGGGTCTCCTGCATTGAATCCAAGTGGAGAGGACAGCCTGGACCACTAAAGCCGCTAGTCTGGGAAGAGTCCCTTTAGGGCTCTGTCCTCCCACTAGAGCTGGCTGTCCAGAACCCTGGGACCTTCCCCACTGATAGATAAGAGTCCTTTCTCCAGAATTCAGTGTCAGCTCTGATCTGCTTCCTTCTTGTTTCAGCCAGGAAGAAGCAGAAGTTTGATTAAATTAAGGTCAATACATGAACAACCGCATGGCCCAAACCCAGGGAATTTTAAAACATAATAGTGTTTACAGCAGCAGTGTCCCTTTGAAGATGCATACGAGAGATATCTTTTGGTAGTGCAGGCAGCGGGGTTTTGGTGGTCCAGCCTGAGGGGACAGACAGGCAGGGAAAAATTATAGGGATGAAAGGCAGGGAAAATGAGTACCATGGTAACTGAGATGATTCGGTTGTAGGAAAGGTCTGGGAACAAAGCGGCCCCCAGTGACAGGAGGATTTGGGGAGCGGAGAGACAAACTCTGAAGGCACAGTTGGGGACCTCCTTCCTTTGTCCTCATGACCTGAAGTTGCTACATATTGAACCGGCAGAAACCCTCAGCATTTCACTTTTCTCTGCCTGGGTTAGATAGATCTTTAAGGGTCCCTCCTAAATTTTAGAGAGAGCATTCATAGGCAGAGAAAGGGGGGAATGAGGCATGAAACAGGTGTACTCTGGAGACAGGTTACAAGGGTGGTTCCCTTCCAGATCCTGAGGGTCGAACAAAGGAAGTGCTGTTACCTAGACCAGGGGTTTTGGAGCTGAGCTGTACCTTTGCCTAGGACACATGAACATACCCGCACTGTGCTGGTTATTGTTAGGTTTGGTCCCTGCTGAACTCCCATTACCAAGGTCAGAGGCCCCTGGACTAAGCCAGTCTTACCATGAGAGACAGGAGGCCCGTGTCGGCCGCTTTGCTGGCCTGTAGTATCTCTGCAGAGGAACAGAGGCAAAGCCAGCTCTCTGAGGGGAGAGGGGGCTTGTGTGGACCCGTCTCTCACTTGCCATCAACCCTCCTTGGCTCAGAGTCCGTTATTTTGTACAGCACCTGCATTTACTTACGGCTGGTGATAAATAATGCGTTATCCGTTCATTTAAATTTGTTCATATCTGTAGTCTGTTGTTAACTGTTAGAACATGCTGCGTCCCCATCAATGCACTTGATGAGTATCCCTAGTTTCTCATGGGCTCTTTATAACCCCCACTGCCAATCAGGACTGCCTGTATGGTGCAGCACCTTGGAAATCAGGTACATTCCTATATCTGCTTGTTCCAGATACCTCGTGAGAATCATATTGATAACTTCGATGTGCATCAGGCATAAGGCAAGTCCAGATCTTTCCTAGAGACTACAGAACTGTTTGTTAATAGTGAACCCATAGACTTTGAGGGGGGGGGAGGTGGAGATTCTGAAGGATGGAACTGGCAAAGACTTGAACTGTAACTGCAGGTTCTTGGGGGAGGGTCCTAGGCGATTTTTCTAAGTCAATGGGTTCCAAAAGTTTCTTTAATAGCGGCACCTTTCTATGTCATGAATCTCCAGAAACCCACCCACCTAGTCCGTGTTCACAAAGAAAAATACAGGATAGCCAGGTAGATGTGTTGCTTGCAGATATAAAAAGTTCTTGGTTAAGCAATGCCCTCAGTGGTATTTTAAACATATTTATGCTTGAAGAATTATTTGGTTTCTATCAGAAGTTCAAGTTTAAGTGGACATCTTGTGTTTTATATGGAAACTCTCTGTAGAACAGATTGTAAATTGGGGCGGTCTTTTCTCTTCTGAAACCAGGCATATATTAGAGTGCTGTGCTTTTTTTCCCCAAGCATTTTCTGTGTTGGTGAGAGAAGCAGAGAGAGACAGACAGACAGACAGAGAGAGAGAGAGAGAGAGAGAGAGAGAGAGAGAGAGAGAGAGAGAGAAGAGAGAGAGAGAACACAGAATAGAGGGATAACAGACGCGTAACCTTCAAGCTCTGTAGTTCTGCATTTTTATTTCACTTGCATGTTCATTGCTTTTCAAGAACTGCTGAGTAAGAAGCAAGAAAACCTTTACTCAATCGCATGTCTGCTTCTCCTGCCCCTGCTTTCCAATGGCACGTGACAGAGCCTCTCCGCCCCTCTAATGTTGACTGATGACCTCCGATCTCCCCCTCACCTTGCTCGTGAGTGGACAGTTGGTGACCCAGGTGGACAAAGAGCAGCCTCAACTCCAAGCGTACGGAATACAGAATCAACCAAGAGATTCAGCCTTTGCTATGTAAGTGACAGCAGTGTGTGTCAGAGATGAGGCAGGAGCGTGTCTCTAAGGCAGGAGACAAAGAAAGAACTGGGCTGGTCTCACTATAGCTTAACCTTTCATATGAACTTGAATTCCCCGTCGGACCTGTTTTTAAAACTGGAGAAAGTAGATCAAGATGCTCGCTTTTGATTGCCAGCCTCTAATCAGAATTTGAATTAGAGAGTGGGCTGAGAGATTGGTAGGCCTGTTGACAGAGAAGTGCCAACAGAAGACAAAAAATAAGTCTTCAAAAATACACTCTGCTATCTTTTGGTTTGGTGTGGTTGGGAAGAGGGTGGATCATGACAACAGTCAGTCTTGGGCGTCTAGAAGTTTCTTTTTTTCAGCCTCAGTTCAATGTTGTCACAGAACCTGGATTAATCAAGGAACCTCCTGTATTCTCTTCTCATTTGTGAATACCCTCTAGTCCATTGGCTAATAATTTGTATCATTTTTCTCAGGATCTGCTAGAGTCTTCCTCAGACCTATATTTTACTGACTAGCAGCTTAACGCCACTGTTGTCCTGGAAAACTCATGACAAGCAGGATGCCAAGTGATAAAATATCACTTGTTTAATCCATAGGTTTTCCCAGTGAACACAAAGGAAGGCAAAAAGACTTCTGATAATTCCCTCTTTGTCCTGTGCACTGAAAGCATGTCTCACTTTGGACTCTGGGAAGCCTTTAAGGAAACATGATTTTAGAGAGTTGGACCCCTATTAGCCAATCCTTGGTGGTGAAGGCTTTTCTAGTTCCAAAAAGAGCTAGATTTTATTAAACATTATGGGACTTCTTAATAGGTATTAGTAGGAAAGAGATAGGTTCATCATTCTTTAGAAAATATGAAGTGGTGTGAGCCTTCTGTGGGAAGTAGAATTGAATCAGTGGGGGAAACAAAGCAAATACAGTGTCCTTGGTGTCTACTGGGGGCCATGTTCAAATACATGGTTCTGTCCGTGACATTAAGGCAGATATGCGTACGTTGGCTGGGCGGCTCATACATTGAGTTCTGCCCAGAGGCTCTGGACTGTGGCTGTTGTCTTGTGTGTGACTTCTCTGGAGGAGACCTGCAAAACAGATCCAGGCCCTGCTTTGTGACATGTGACAGGCTGACTAGATTCCTGCAGATGCCAATGAGTAGGCGGGGCAGTTCGAAACCACACTAACTGCAATGCCCCAAATTCCAGTTTCCAGCACTTTATCTCACTGTGACTCAGAGCAGCACTTTATCTCTCTAAGCATCTTAGCATTCTTTCTCTGTAGGAGAGGGCTTCAGTGGCTCGTTCCAACCTGGATGTTGAGTTACTTCGGATCTTGTATAACTCTCCAGGGAGTTTACATTAAAGAACATTAGGGATACAGTTTCAAGCTGACATTTTCAAATTAGGAAATGACACATTCATTAGCTTATTTGAGGTGTTCAACAAAGCAGTTGGATGTGGGGGGGGGCTTGAAAGTTATCAAAGGACAGAATCAAAGAATATAAAGCAACAGAACTTTCTAGAAACCCATCTGGACTTTCTCTCCTCCCACCAGAAAATGGTCTGAATGCCTAAGAAGGAGGCCCACCAGCTTCCTGCCTTTGATCCACAGCATACACAGGAAGCTGTACTTTGTGTCTCACCTAACACACCATGCTTGGCAGGTTAGTCTTTTGGAAAACAAACTGTCTGTGGTAGAAAAGGAGAAAAGGGCCTAGGCTTTTGGCAGTCTCCTGACAGGTTTGGTTACAGGTTCCATTTGCTCTTTTAATGGGATTTTCTGTGAGTTATTGGCAGTCAGAGGGATTCCGACAACTAGCTACTGGGAGGTATCACAGGATCACAGAATTTTAAGGCTGGAAGGAACTCCTAGGCTTGGCATTCCGGCAGCAGTCATCTCGAGAGTCTTAGGTTCAGAGGAGGTATCAAAGCAACGGTGATCTTATCCACCAATCTGTTTTGCCATGCTAGTGGGCTGATGGAGACCTTTAAATGTCAACGAAGCAATAGTGAATAGAATTCAGAGATTACCAAAAGGCTCATATCAGAGACTTGATGCTAGAGGAATCCCAGGCACCAAAGGCCTTCCTGCATCCTGAGGGATGGGGGTGGACTGGAACTTGCCTCTGCTTCAGCAGGGTGTCTGCATTTGAAGTAATGTGCCAGGTACTGAAGGCTTGGTGCTGACCCCTATCATGGTATCAACAAAGGCCAGAGACTACTTCAAGCTATCAAATCTCCGTTGTTTCCCATCTCAACTCACAAGGAGGTTTTTTTTCCAAAAGCTGGGTTTTGAGTGAAGGAGAGAAGTAACACTCTGTCTGAGCTCACCACCACCATGAACACCACTATTCAAAGAAAGAGGCTGGCATAGGGATCTGGCAGACCATGATGAAGACGGCTTCCTTAACCTGGCCATCCATTCATATGTCATGCTGGTATCTCTGTGTGCCCCTGCAGGCTCTGCTGCTCGTGACAGAGACACCACAGAGCTTAGAATTCATGAAGTCGAAAGCAAAGATTCCCCTGCTTGGTCTATTGATTTTATATTAAGCTGCAAGAGGGGTCAACAGGCTTTTGGTATTTGTGCTTCACACATGCAAGAAGGAATGTATGGAGAAAGTCTTGGAGGAAGGAGCATCTTTGACCCCCACAGGAAGTCCCATGCACTAAATTCATTGTGGGTTTGAAGAACACCTCAGGTTTCTTACCTACACCACAAAATGGACAGCCAATAACCAAGAAATGTTTTTGTCATATCAGATCAGAGAGACCTCGCAAAGCCTGAGGGTCTCCTTTAGCCCACCCATCTTTTCATGGCCCACTTTCTCATTCACTTGTACATCCATCCATTTGACTTATCTTCAGTGTACCATGTGCCCACTCTTGAAACTGATTTGAAATAGCGAGTGTGCTGGAAGCCTGGGAGGAATGTCAGTTGAGACGTGCCAATAGAAGACAGATCAGCATAAAACAAAACAAAACAAACAAATACCCCCCCCACACACACACACACACACAAAACCCAGTTTCTCATATCTTTTATTCAATTCCTTTTGATGGTAAAAAATACTAGAACTAGCAGTCAGGTGACCTGCTTTCTAGCCCGGGCTCTATTTCAATATTGTCATATGGCTTGTGGTCAACCACCAAGCCTTTTGTGTTCTCAAACTTCTCATTTGTAACATGAGGGTGTTTATAAAATTACACACATTTATTAGCATTGTGCTAAAGGCTAATTATACATTTGTGAAGGAAACAGACTTGGGTTGGGTCTTTGCCATTAGCTTAGAGTTTGGTTGGGCAGCCATCAGTCCTGGAAGAACAGCTGAGCTGCTGGTTGCTGGTAAATTAGCTCTCTGATTTCCTACTTTGCATGTGTATATAAATCTGCTATTAATTCAAAATTGCAAGTTTGTGGTCAGTCTAACAATACAGCCTATGAAAGAAGAGAGAACGTGAAGGGTTGGCCTTTCTGTAGGGAGACTACTCCAAAGGGAGAGTCCGGAGAGGCTGCGCATTTGCTCAGGTCTGCAGGACCTGAGGGGTCAATAGAGAGAAGGGCTACCCATGCAGCATGGCAGGCAGGAGGAAGAAATGGCAGAAGGCTGAGGCAGGAGACATGCTGGAAGCATCAAGGGACGGAAGGAGACCCTTGAAGCTGGGCAGTGTTGGTAAGAGAATGAACAGAGCACGGTGAAAGACAGAGGCAGAAGCCAGCACATGCAGGGATTGGAGGCTGCAAAAAGCAGGTGGGCTTCATTCTAAAAGTAATGAAGAACCACTGCAACATGGCATGGGGCTCAAAAGGTCTCTCAGCACTGTGTGTAAATAAAATTGGAGTGGGGCAGCAGCAGATGCAGGAAGACTCACCAAAAGGTTCAGTATAGCACCTCTAGCTTAGACCCGGAGGTACATCCTTCCTGAGAACTCAAGGCAGAGCCTCCTGGGCCCAGGAGTGTCTCTGGAGGGCTTTGCCTGGAAGTCCTCATGTAGTCCCCTCCTCTGGTGCTGTGTCCTCCTCTCACCCAGTATAAAAGCACAAGTTTGTCAATGTCAGTGTCTTCTGCTAAACAACAGCCTAAGCACAGGGCCATACCCTAATCCCTGGACCCCAGGGCCATGCTAGCTCATATGATACAGGGGATTCATCTGAGGTGATTAGGTGAAGGATCTTGAAACAGAGAGATGGATTATATGGATGGAAATGATACAGTGGCAAATGGCCTTAAAAGGAGAAGGCAAGAAAGTCAAAGGCAGAGACAAGACACATATTCGGAGTGGTAAACAGCCAGAGATGCTGAGAGGGGCCAGAAGCCAGAGCATACGGGCCTACCATCATCAGCCCAAAAGAGCACAGAAGCCAATTTCCCACCCCAGAGCCTCCAGAAGTGGCTAGTCCTGCTGACATTTGACCTTAACTCAGCAAGACTGCTTTTAGACTTGAGTCCTCCAAAGCTCCTAAGATAGTGCATTTATGTTCTTTTAAGTCAGTAAGGTCAAGGTAATTTGTTACAGTATAAATGGGGAAGTAATAACGCTGTAACTATGATGCATTTGCGTGGCTCAAGGCCTAGTTATCATGAAAGGTATTGGGATGTTTTCTGGGCAACCACCCCATCCCCACACCTGGGTTTAAGACCCACTAGGCTGAAGCTGCCCTCCCAAGGTTCCACTCTGAGATCTACCCCCTTGGACCAAGGAGTGGACTAAGAAATTCAAAGCTAGTACCCTCAAGAATTGGGTAAGCTTGGGAGATGGTCCAGAAACCAAAGAAGGAATGCATTTATGATATTTCCCTTTATATCTTACACTAGTCAATTTTAGTAAACACGGGGAACAATGGTGAGAATTACAGCTTTTGAGGACAAGTGAACACTCGCTGGCAAATGTCTTGTCTGGTGGCCCTCGGCGATTCTGAGCTTGCTATGCTCCATGCTGGCCCACACTAGAGCATCCTCCACATTCGCCATGACGACCTTTCTCTGAGCATCCCACTCCCGGCTACTTCATATCTAGTTCCATTCTGAGACAGCAAAGCGTCTGTCCTTCTGAATCTGGAGATCATAAGGATCCTGAGATGGCCTTGTTTTTCTTTCAATTTTTCTCTATTTGTCATAAAAAGGGATGCAAAGCTATTTTTTCTGGTTCGACTCCATCATATTTCTTTTCCTAGTGAATACAAAAATTCAACTTTCTGTGTATTGAAGTAGCAAGAACCATTTTTTTTTTTTTTTGCATTCTAAAAGACTCCAACATGTGTTATCCCTTGGAGGCAGTGATTGTGAAAGCTGGACTTTCTTTTTAATTCCATGGACCATTAGTGCAGTGGGAAGTAGACACAACTAGTCACTGACTATATTTTTTCTTTGCATTGACCCACTTAGAAAAAAAAGCGATGCAAAAAATGTTCTGAGGGGAAAGATTTTTCTAACCAGAATCTTTTCTCTTATTTTTCTATTTAAAACTAAAACAAATCCTTCTAATGTGTGGATTGCATTGCTATACATAAAGTAGAGTTTTCGTGAGGTGGCCTTGAAGTAGGAAAAGGAAACAAGAGTGTACCAGGACCAAGAATCTTCCCTAATTCCGTGGTTCTCAACCTTCCTCATGTTGTGACCCTTTAATACAGTTTCTCATTTTGTGGTGACCCCTCCAACTATAAGATTTTTTGTTGCTACTTCATAACTGTAATATTGCTACTGTTGTGAATTGCAATGTAAATATCTGAGATGCAGGATATCTGCTATGTGACCCCAGGGGAGTCATGATTGTCAGGTTGAGAACCATTGCCCTAACTAATTCCATATCTGTAGGGGTGTCCGCCATGAAGATCTGTAATTACTGCTATGGCCAGGATGACTTACCTGCTGCCTGTCCTGGCTCACCACATCCTTGAGCTGCTTTCTTTTCCCCTGTGAAGCAGATAGAATTTGTCAATGGGGGAGAAGGCAATGGTATCTCCTAAAGACTCAGAATCCTATCCACTTGATGGCTCTTTCCTGGTGGGTCAGCCAACATGTGTCCCTGCCTAGAGGACAGAGAAGGTGCCAGATAAGAGCTAAAGGCCCTAGACGAGTCTCTGACCTTCTCTCCACACAGACTCTTTGGAACCAAGACTAATGATGTGGTAACCCTCCAGACAGGCTCCAGGAGCAGGGGCTTAATTAGAACTCATTTATGGAAGCCACTGCATGTGCAGTTCCACATGGTGCCCTAAGGATGGGAGGAAAAGATGACAGGGGTGACGTGGGTCACCCTTTCTCAGAACTGTCTCCAGCATTGTTACTGGTTCAGGCTTCCCAAGCTGCCCTTCAAATTTAAAGAAGCCAGTGTGGACCAAGCTATCGTCACTAAGAACTGTCTACCTCAGAGACACACACTTAGCACTGTGATTATTGAAGCTTAGCTCTTTTCTTCTCCTTATGAACACAGATAAGGAAATCCTTTTTTTCTGCTAAGTTTGTTATGGTGACCGCCTTACTAATAAGGGCTGTGCCTCTAAGTGCATTTTCCTTCCATAATAACTGAGATTTAAAGGCTCCCCAGAGAGATTTTTTTTAACTGTTCAGGTGTCCTGTGAGTGGGCAATGGTCAGGAACATAAGCTGATGAGTCAGTGAACCAAATAATCCAGGGAATTCTGTGTTCGGATCTGAGCCCCATATGTTGGCTGCTGTGTAGCTGTCTTGATATAGCTTCTGCCTGCTTTGTTCTGATGACATCAGGGAAAAGTGTGCTCCATCTTGCTTAATAGAAGAAAGAGACCATGGGATTCTGATAAGCAATTTTGAGATGTGACATATATAAACAGTCACATCTGAGAATTCCTTGCCAAATATCTCAGAACTGGGGATGTGCCTTGGTCCATTCTGTTTCCTCCTCCTTTGTCTTCTTCCAAATCCTCTATTTAGATGTCTGTTACTCATGTCTGAGTGTATATGTTCTCCCAACAGAGCTTTTTACTGTTGACCCCAAGTTCTGTCCAATCCAGATGAGGAAGATGCCCCACAAGTGTCCCTTCTATATACCACATTCACCCCTTCCTTCCCTTCCTGTGACTGCTCACATTGTACCTACCTAGCCCTGTGGATTCATTATATGCTTTTGACTCTGAGGTTGAAGATTTTTTTGCCAGCTATGGTCTTCTACGGTCAACACTTAGGACTTGCAGCTTCCATTCCTTTGTCATAGTAGCCGAGGACAACAAGGATGTCACCCACTTGTCTTCCTTAGCTCTGGCTGCCACTACGAAAGCCCCACAACTGACTGATTTCAACAGTAGAAATGTACTTTCACAGCTCTCAGAGATGGAGGCCCAAGTTCACTCTCTGTAGTTTTGCGTTTCTCCCAAGCCTGCTCTCTGTGCATCATTCACAGAGATACGATGTGGCTGAGCACTCACAGCACTGCATGTGGGTTGTGGACTCTGTCCAACTTCCTTGTTCTTATAAAGATGCCAGGCAGATTGCGCAAGAGTCCATCAACATCCTCATTTTGACTCAGTCACTCCTTCTAAAGACCTAACTCCAAATGGTCATATTTGGAGAGATCAAAGGTTAGCACTCCAACTTGGGGGTACCTAGGCCATCAGCCCTAAGTACTTCTTCACCTGTAAGATGGCAAAAGTAACAAGGATAGCAACAAACGCTAACACATTGTGCATGCATGCATAAAACAATACACGCATGATGCCAAGGCCTGAAAACAAAGTTCTCAGTGTTCACAACAGGCCTCCAATGTAGGTTTCATAGCCATCCTCAGTATATCTGAGACACTTGGGGAGGACATTCAGCAGGTGAACAGTGAGTATGGAATTTAAGCTCTGGCTGTCTTGACCTCTCAGCTCTACTAACACCATCGATAAATTTATTCATTAGAATTAGCATGTGCCAGGAGTGATCTTCCGGGCTTCACAGACAGTACCTTAGTTGATCCCTACCACAAGCCCCTGTGAAAGAGCCGTTGTAAAACCCGTTTTGAAAATATTTATTTCTTTTCATTGTGTATACTCACTGTACCTGGTACAATCTTGCACTGGTATGTTTTCATAAAAGTATATATGCTGTGTTGAATGTATTACCCCCCCCATACCCCCATTCCCTGCTTCCTTACACTTTCCCATAGTCCCTTTCACCCCTAGACAGTTGCCAAATAATCATACATGAGAACCAAACTCTTAGAAAAATGAAGGCCTAAATGAAAATTGGCAAGGTGTGTGAGCTTGCTCAAGGTTATAGAGTAAGGATCTGAGCTGGGATTTGAAGGCTGGCTCACTTGCTTCAGAAAGCAAAGTTCTTAACAACCTCACAATGTGTCATGCCTTCTTTCTGTGCCAAGATCTCCCATGGGCGAACGGGAATTAAACTGATCAAAATGTGAAGAGAGGGACAGGAATACTTCTTACTTGCAAACGCTGGGGAAAGAATGGTTCGTCTGGCATCATCAAGCTGTCAGATTCCTTTGGCTTCTAAAGCTATGGGATGTTACCACTGGAACTAGGTGCTCTGAAATTAGCGTTAGATTAAAAATGGCTGTCACATGCCCGAGTCGAGAAGAAAACCATTAGTTTCTCATTAGGCACAAATTAAGTAGAATGTCAGAACCTGGGAGGACTTTCTGATACTTGCTTCAAGATAAACTTCCCAAGTACATCTCACAAACATCACCGCAGTAAGCAAGCATCTCCCAATGTCAGTTGACCCATGCCCTCTCATCCAGGCTGCAGAGAGCCTGGGAGCCTCTGGCTAAACATCGAGGCAGGAAATTTCATCAGAATCCCCTCAGCATCTCCTTCTAAGCAATGTAACCCAGTATAAATCAAGACGTCAGCATACGGGAAGTCATTGCAGATGGCTAATTTTACTCTTCCTCCTACTTCTTAAAACCATTTGCTTATTTGATACAGTTTACATGAGAAATTTACCTCTCCTATATTTTAAGTAATTGTTGAATATCGAAGGACTCCTTGCCTTAAGATCAGAGGTTATCTCCTTTACAATTCAGAACATGCAAGAGGAGGTTGACGAAGAGCATATGACCAATAACAAGATTTACATTTGCTGGCATCGACCGTGCACCTGACATTGTGTTGCGGTACATCTTTGCTATACAAAGCGTACCACCCACAGTATCAGGGGTTTCACCACAGGGGACACATTCTCTTGAGCCTTACTTGGGAGTTGAACAAATTTCAACATTACAGCAAGATCTTCAGGGGATACAGGTACACACTGTAGTGTGAGCTATTGCTTTGGATCACTCTGTTTATTCTTTAAAATAACTCCAGAAGATAGGAACTATTGCCCCAATTTTTTTTAAAATGGGAAAAGTGAAACTTAGAGAAATTGAGATTGCACAAGGTCATCTTTGCAAAGTTAATGCCAGATTGAGAATCAAGTCACACCTTTCTCCATAGTCTTCATTTTCTATGCCTTTCCTGTTCTGCCATTTCAATCTGTAAGAAAGGTTATTCACAGTAAAGACTCAGACCTCCAAATTCCTTGGCTTTCCTAAGTTTGAAGTTGACTGGGAAGATGCAACCCGAAACCACAAGTCCATTCACCGTCAACCCAAAGTCCTCAAAAATGGCAAGTCTGCCGTCAGCCACCCCAGACTTCATTCTAGGCCATGAAGTATCTAGCTCTGTCTACTACTCTCAGGATGTGGTGCCTCCATTCCTCTTTTGGAAGCAGGATCAGGCAGGGTTCAAGTTCCTCCAGTGACATGGTGGTGAGGCTCTGCAGACCAGCGGACATCATCCACAAGTGGACTTGTGGTTGTACCTGATCCTCTCCAGGGAGAGGGTATGTGATACCTACCTGGTCAGCTGGTTTGGAAACAGCCCTACCACTGACTCTCATTTCATACTCAGGATGGAGAGCAAGCTTAAAGTTGCCTTGCAAATGAGCTCTAATGGCTTCGCTCCTGTATTACATTATTAGGAGTTCCTGTGACTGCTGCTAGGGTGATAAATGAAAAACGCTGCGCACCATTACATCAAGTACTAATGCAGGATGGGGAGAATTTCTGCTCGTTTTAATGAAAGGGAAAAAGAGAAGCTAGCAGATGGGGATGCAGCTGGATTCCGGTGACCCGCTAAGGTATTTGCATGTCTGCCTGGGTGGAGCCTGCCATCAGCGCATCACCTCCCTCTTCGCACTGGGGACATGGCCTACACTCTCCTCTGCTTCCACTGACCTGCAAAGGCTTTGCTAGTTGGAATTTTCAGCTTCCCAGTCATGAATCATCTTGGACCCATTTGACAGGCAGGCAGTCTGAGTCAGGCATCTTACTCCAATCATTTCACAGAGATGGCTGTGGTATCCAAGTAGCCAGTGAAGCACCCTGCTTTCCTCAGCAGGGTCATGCTGATAATTCACTGTGCACCTTATAATAGTTCAGTTGGTTCATCTCTTAGCCCTTTACTCTTCCATGTCCACGTTGACAAGCTGAAGAGTGCTTTCTTGCTATCATGGGATTAAAAGGGGTAAAACTTGAATTTTGTAGGCCTAGTATCTCCTGGCTTCACACCTGGGTAAACCACTTAACCCTTCAGAGACTCAGGTCTCCTAATGTTAAAGTAAGAATATTTGACACCTCAGGGATCATTTGTTTCAATAATAGATTGAGAGATAATCTAAATTGAATGAATCCCATGAAGAGAAAGACCTCGGTTTTCATAGTACCTTGTTGAAGTTTGTGTCCATCAGGCCTAAACTTTTCAAGGTCAGGTGCTGTAATCAATAACATCTTTCTTACATTAAGGCCCAAATATGCTAATGGAAATGCTATACATTAGCATCTGCTGTGGGAGCTCCTTCCTCTTCTTCAGCCAATAGCCTTTATGATATCAGCCCACCTGGGCATGGTCTCTTTTGCTTAAAAAGCAGTGGTAACCCTGCTCTAGCTCTCTTGCTTCCGGCTCCACTTCCAGCTACTAGACTCTGTTCCTGGTCGCGCAGAGGACTGTTGTCTAGGACAGTGATCTGTAAGTTTTCCCCTTAAATAAATAACCCTTTTATTAATTGTAATTCCAAACTAGTGTGGGATTGTTTTGTGACTTACGTCTACAAACATCCCCAAGACTTGATGAAGAATCTAGTCATTAGGGGGCCAGAAAATTCAAATGCTACCCAGAAGCCAGAGTGGAATACAGGCTTGTCTC
Organism: Arvicola amphibius; assembly: GCF_903992535.2. Lineage (NCBI taxonomy): Eukaryota > Metazoa > Chordata > Mammalia > Rodentia > Cricetidae > Arvicola > Arvicola amphibius. Next base: position 98,284,889 of record NC_052049.1, on the reverse strand, counting down.
TAAATTCACTGCAACAACCTGTAGGAAACACAGTCAAATTCAAATGCTACAGAAGCCAGAGTGGAATACAGGCTTGTCTCTAAATTCACTGCAACAACCTGTAGGAAACACAGTCAAATTCAAATGCTACAGAAGCCAGGGTCGAATACAGGCTTGTCTCCAAATTCACTGCAACAACCTGTAAGAAATATAGTCAAGCTCATAGCTTGCTCATGAAGAAAGCTACTGATTTTGCACTTTCTCAGAGAAGGACAAAGTTGGACCCTTACTGAGATTTTGAGGGATGTCTTTCATTACAGGAGCTGGGGACGGCTGAGTAGGTTCCACAAAGGTAGGGATGAGGATGTATAGGGTCCTGAGGTAGAAAATGACCTTTGATGTCTCTTATTGATGGATTAGTAAATCATTTAAGGAAGTTCTTGGAAGGAACAAGTGAAGTTATTTGTAATTGGCATCTTCCTGAGCAGCTAAAGCTGTGTTAAGCAAGGTGGCAAGATAGGAAAACTTATAGACAAGAAGTTTGGATTCTCACTGTGTGCATCTCAGGGCTAATAATAGTAGGGACATTGTGTGACATTTGTGACTAGTGGTCATGACTGCTGGTACATTGTAGGTGTCCCCACTTGGAAGATGTCACTGAGAACCTGAGGAGACCTGGGCAAGGTCTTCTTATCCTCATTTGGTTATGAGGTCACCTGTCCCTTCAGGGTCTTCATAGCCTCCCTGAAGACACTTAAAGCTACAATCCAGGTGGGAGATATCATTTTAGACTTGAGTATGGGAGTTTTTAATTCCCTGTCTTTTCTCTTTGTCCTGTGGGTAAGGACTGAACTCCCGTTCCAGAGTGTGTAGGAAGGAAGTGTGCTGTGGCAAGGAGGTTCAAGAAACCCTATATTCCCACTGTGTGAGATCCTGTGTTCCTCACACACCTGAGGAACCCCAGCATTTCAGTTTCCGGGAATGCAACATGCAAGGGGAGATTTTTGTCTGTTCCTAGCTTCTAAGGAGTTGTATTGAGCCACTGTGAATAAAGAACAATTAAATTTGCTAAAGGTCTGCAAAATCAGATCTAATCTCTTTGGGGACTTGAAAAAAAAAAACAAGCAAACAAAAGAGCTGAGTTATCGATTGCTGCATTTCGGTAGCTCTTAATCTGAAATGAAATCAGCCCAGGCTGGGCCCCAAAGGCCAAGAGACCCTGATATCCATTCTCCCTCTGTCAGAAGGGCCACCTGTCAGAGCTCGGCCTCCTTGCTCACCAACTGAATTAGTAGGCAGGAAGCAGGCTGTAGAGAGCTGTGGCCACTGGGCTTTCGAGGGGGTACAAAAGACAGAGGAAGAACTGGAAGATTTTTTAAGTGTAAAGCAGAGGAGCAAATTGGGTTCACGGGGTCAACATTGTTCTTCACCATATCAACAGAAGCACTTATTCTGGCCAGCAGGGCTTTGCCTCCAGTCTTGGATTTTCCCGTTATGAGGCTCTGTTACTCTATTATCTTCCCTCGAGTTAGTCTTTACCCCTTTGACCTTCAGAGGCAGAGGAGGAGGAGGAGGAGGGCGGCAGGCCTGGTTGTTGGGGTCTTGCCAGACAGGAGAAAGAGACTGACCTTGAATAAACTAACTACACATACTGCCTCCTCGGGTATCCCGTCCGAAAGCAGAACCCAGCCCCTGAGAGGTCAAGGTCTCTATTTGGGTTTGTTGTTGTTTGGAGAATTGTTTGAGAGGACAATCAATTGCTGTATAAATTACTTTTCCATCATTGTCACTGTAATACTCGGCCAAACAGAGGAAAGATTTCTTCTGGTGTATGACCTCAAAGATTCATTCCATGCTCACTTGGCTATAAATGACTGGAAAGAAGCTAGGCTGTTGAGACTAGGTGGTGGAAGCTGGTGCTCGTTTCCAGAGAGACAGGAAGGTGAGAAAGAGACAGAGATAACCCCCTAAAGACTCGCACCTGGCAATCCACTCCTCTAGTCAGGTTCCATTTCCTAAAGTTTCTGGCACCATTATAACTAGTGTTCCCAGCTGGAAACCACAGTTCCAATATGAGAGCCTTTGGCTTTGTATTCAAACCATGTCCTTTCCCTAAAACAAACCCGATGAAGATCTGTGGCCCTTGATCCTGTGGCCCTTTTGCCATTCACAATCAACAAACGCTAATAGGCAAGTTAGACTGTCTTAAAAGGTATAAACTCTCATTTTACCTTTCTAGATTCAAAACCAAGAAAGAGTACTAACCAATACATACCTGTTAATGAGACCCCGAGGACTATATGGACCTCAGTCAGCTGTTAAACAAAGTCTTCTAATATGCAGTTGGAAATCATCACACAATCAGCAGGGTGGGGCCTCACCTCCATGCTACCTGCCCATCTCCATTTTCTGACCACGTCCTCTATTGCTCTCCTTCAATGTTAAACATCTTAAAAGAGTCTCTCACACCTGAATTATTGTGTATTTCTCAGTCCACTGTAGTCCCTGACCACAGCCTCTAACAAATTCAACTATGGCATTACTAGCCACGAGTCTCTTCATTATTCTTTCAGTGCGATGTCTTTGTGGGGAGGGCATTAACAAGATGGGCCCTTCCTAAAGTGTGTGCTGATCTTGACATGGCCACTGTGTTCTGGTTGCCGTCTTCCCCTGGGCCTGCTCTTCCTGCTCCTCATTTCTCTCCCAGACTTCACATCAATGCTCACTGAAGTTTTATCTGTGACTTCCTTTCACATCTCTGCATATACTATATCTGGGGGTTTTCTCTAATCCCATGAACTTCTCTCATTTTTACACAGCCGACTCTGAACTTTGCTTCTTTAGCCAGGCCCTTCCCAGTGATCTAGGCTCATATTTCTAGCTCTTGACCAATTAGGTTCACATGAATGTCTCTCAAGTCTATTAAACTCAATATGTAGAAAACCATTTTTTTTCCAAGTTCTTCTCATCTGTTTCATCAAAGACATGTCATTCACCTCGTAGCCCGCGCTGGAATGTGTGATAATGTCCTTCACTCTTCTCTCTGTTCAGTTTTTAATTCAGTTTAAATTTAAACTTCTTAGCTTCGTGGGGAGATTATAACCTCGCTGCATCTCCATTTCCAGGTCTACAGCTCCTCAAGTCTAAGTCACTTTTTTTCCGTTTTGTTTTTACATCCTCTGAATTCTCACGCTTGACTTAGTGCCTTGATTGATCTATAAATTTCCACTGTGCTAGTCTTTCTTTCTCCCATGCCTTCAATGCCTCAGCCTCAAAGACTTGTTTAGACTGCAGCTGCTTTATAAAACAATCTTTATTCTCTTAGGTGGAGCTGGTCACGGAATCCCTGTGTCTCTCATATCTCATACTGCATCATGATACATGTGTCTTCAATTCCCAGACTTGAATAAAGAAATTTATTCTTTAATCTTACCCCCTAGCACAATTTGTAGAGCATTAATAAATCTTGATCCAATGGAAAAATAAATATTTGTACCTAAAATAATTTTATCATAAATCATAAAGTTATGCAGTAACTCCCCTTATCTCCAGAGGCACATTCTTTATACATTACCTTTTTAAAAGATTTCATTTTATTTTTAATTATGTGCATATATGTTTGTCTATATGTGAGTATATTCACATGAGTCCAGATGCCTGCAGGAGCCAGAAGAGGGCATCAGATCCCCTGGAGCTAGAGGTTCAGATGAATGTGAGCCACCAGGCATGAGTGCTGGGAATTGAACTGGGGTCCTCTGAAAGAGCAGTATTGTCTCTTAACTTCTCATACATTTCTCCAGCCCCTACTTTCTAAGACTTCTAGCAACCACCTGAAACCATGGATTTTATTGACTCCTACATATGCTGTTTCCATCCCCCATGGTGTATACATGCCTATTATATAGTTTAATTTATAAATTAAGTAGAGAAAGAGTTTAACAGTAAAATAAAGTAGAACAGTTGTGCTAATTTGTTATAATGAATTTATGTGTATTTTACTTATGCAAAATGTCTTATTGCTGCATTAGTTACTTTTCTGTTTCTATAACTGTTACGGTGACTACAATAACTTAAGGAGGAGTTTTTTTTTTCTGGTTTAAGGTTCCACGGAGAGATTCTATAATGTCAGGGAGGCCATGGTTTAGTAGCAGGAGCAGAAAGCAGGCTGGTCACACTTTATCCACACACAGGAAGTAAAAAGAGAGAACAGGGGATGAGGTAAGATTATAAACCCTCAAAACCTGCCCCAAGTGCTGTACTTCCTCCACCAAGGCTATCCATCTTAGAGGCCTCATAACCTCCCAAAACAACATCAATGGGGCATCAAGTATGTCCCTACGTAAGACATTTCTGATTCAAGCCTTTGCATATGCTTTGCTCATCCTTCTCTTGATGTGAAGTGATACAGTGCCCATGCGTAAGATGACGTGTGGTGAGGTAAATAGGGCAGGCATCATAATGTGGCTCTAGGCCACTACATGATACAGCTGCAGTCCATTGGGTAACCAGGGCACACTACTCTGAGTCTAGCGAGTAGTATGGGCAGGCAACACACACAGCATGGGTACAGTGGACAAAAGCATAATTTCCATCATTTACTGAAACACTGAAAAATGCAGTTGTTGGACCATTAGGCAATTGAAAATGTAGGAATTATTTATTTTATCTATTTGATATTTTGTCGTTGTTTACTCATAACTGAGACTTTGGAAAATGGGATTATGGGTAAGGTGAGGTCATTGTATAGTTCTGTCCAAAGGTCCTCTCACTTGAGATACAAAAGCTGGTGATTTTTAGTTCCTGATATTTTTTACTCATTAAATTTATTATCTGACAATTTCATATATGTCCATAGTGCATTCTGATTATTTTCACCAGCCATGCATGCTTTCTTATGTTCCTCCCTTCCCCATCACCTGCCACACTCCTCCCTACCAGTTTCTTTACAGCATTCATATTATTTTGCTTTGTTTTGTAGCCCAGTGAGTTTACTGGGGGGGGTCACCCTTGTGACTATAGGTGTGGGAACAGGCACTTGAGCTTGCTGGGATCACCATCAAGTGGGTACGCTCCTCTCTGAGCCAAGACTGACCGTGGCCAGGCCCTGTTTGGTGCACCATGGTGCAGCACACAACTGAAATCATTGTTTGTGATGAAATGGCTGTGTGCTTCCCCGGAGATAGCATTTCACAGATTTCATCCCCAACAATGCCTGCTTTGTAAGGGACCGATGAGAGAGGATGGTGATGATGACTTCTGGAGAGAGACTCTGATTTTCCAAGCTGTGTAATAAAGAGATGACCAAGGAACTAGGGCAACCTCCTTGGGAGAGCATGCAAAGAGCATGAGAGAGCTAGATGCCCAGGTCTCAAACTCTGGCAAACCTCGGTTTGGGTTTTCTCTTTGTAAAATGAAATGAGACACCAAATGCGCAGGCTATCAGGACTCAGGGACTGTCCTCAGCATTTGCAGAGCCATTTGTGCGCCTAGATTTGGATGTCATTACTGTTAGAGTAATCATCCGTGATACTGATGATAATGATGATTATAGAAAAATATGAATAACAATGACATGAAATGACACAAAATAAATAACTGTGTGGCACACAGGAATATTAACGTCAATGAAAATATTGGTGAACGCTAAAACTGCTTAAATCAACGTCTCTGATGTTTCCATGCATGCTATTTGAACACGCTGAACTCGGGGTCTCTCATGTAAACAAATGATTAAGCATGCATTTGCCCTGGTCTCCGTATCACCAGGGTTTTCTATTTGCACAGTACTGCACTAATGTCCATGTTCAGGAGGATTTATGATGCAATTATGAATTCCTACCATAAACCTCTCCTGCTCTCCTGAAGTAGCTTGCATTTCCTTTTGATGGGTCCCTAGGTACCATGCTCTCACCTCTATGACAGCACCGATACTGCAATTGTTGGTTCACATCTCAGTCTGTCCCCAAATGTTAGCTGAGCCTCTTAAGAACATGGACCTATCATATTCAATAGGACCCTGGTATCTAATAATAGCATGAGCCCATAAGTCATGCCCAAGTGATATTTTTTTGGTCTTTTTCCCCTTCATTAAATACATACTGTGGGGTGCCTGTCACAGCACTAGGTGCTGAGAATGCAGCAGATCCAGCTGAGCTCACTCAGAGAGACTGTGGATTAGCAGGGCTCAGCCATAAGGGATTATTTAATTAAGACTGTGCTAATTGCAATAAGGCAAAAATACAGTGTGCCGGGAGAACATATGAGGGTCTCCAACTGTGTGTGAGGGTGTGGAACTGACTTGAGGAAACGCTATTAAAATATAAACTATGAGGAGGAGTTAGTCTTACAAAGAGTGTGAGGAAAGGGAGTGGTGATGGATGGGCGGCAGGAAGAGGCCAGACTGAATGGACAATGGGAAGCCTGAGCTAGGGGGACCAGGGGACCGTTGAAGTGGCAGGACACCTGAGACCCAGGCAGATGAGAGGATTTACCTCCTGCGTGTAGCCAAGTCCATTCGTGCTCAGAGAGGACTGAAGGCCGCAAGCTTTCCTTCCAGGCCACCCTGCACCAGGGCCAGCTGTGGTCAGGGAAATGAGAAGAGGCCTCAAGTGATTTGAGAGTGTCAGCGGGAAGAGATGGCGAGTGACCACACAGAGGGGGTGGCAGATTCAACCCAAGAGTTGCATCACATACATCACACTAAATGGGGCTTCCCAAACCCTCTTCCTGTCCTGTCCCTCATCCCAATACTCAAGTGGAGATGACAGGTACCATGATCCCCACAGTGAGCCCTGCCTGTCCTCTGGTATGAAGCTCCCCGAGGGCTACAGCAGCTTCTATGGGTCATCCATCCTAAATAATCTACTTCTGCAGAATGCTGTCTCCCTGCAGGGTGCTGCAGGCTGCCACCCTAATAGTCCATCTCCCCACAGCACCCCCCCCCCCCAACCTGTTGCTGGATCCAAGTCTGTGTTTTCTCCACTCTGCATTGCTGTTCCGAAGGCACCGCAATCTCCCGCAAGCCACAGGGAGAGATCTGTGGTGATTCATGTTGGCTTTGGTCTGCAGCTGCTCAGTGCAGTGTCGCAGAGACCTGCAAACTCCCCCGCCTTGATTATGTTTGCCTATTGCTGTTTATCAGTGGTACCTGTGTGTTTTTATAGCCACCCCTCAGCCCAGCTCAGGATTGTAGTTCTCTCCTGGGAATCAATCTGCAGAGGTGTGGGGGCTCTGATTTGGACATCATTTGAATAGCAGACAGGGAGAGAAAAGCAAAAAGGATGCCTGATTCATCGAGCATTGTGAGGGCTGCTGTGGGGGATAATGTACCAAGCCCTTGATATTTCAGACCACACTGCCCTCCAATCCCATGCAGACTTCCTAATAAACTTCTATCTCAGACATGCTCCCAGGTGATATGGATGCTAGTTCAGGGGCCACATTTTTCAATGTCATTGTTCATGAAAATGAGCTTCCTGTATTTCACCAGGACAGCAATCTGGGTCCAGCGAAGAGGAGAGTCAAATAGAACGTTTCCTCATGAGCGTTTTGCACGTTCTTCTTTCTGTTCTACCTTCCCTCAGCCTCCATAGAAGCACAGACAGGCTTGGATCTGTCTGAGGTTTTAGGTTTGAGCCCAAGTCAGTTGCTTGCATGTCTGCTGGCATTTTGGGCTGAACTTTCTCTGTTTTATGGATTGTTATGTGTCATTCATCAACTCCTGCCTTACAGTTCTGTCAACTTGTTTTATCTGGTGAAATCTTCTCTTATTTTTTTTTCTGTATTCCTTTTATCTTTGCTGTTATTTTAGAGGGATCTTGGGAAAACATGCCAGTGAACACATCTGTCAGGCCATGATGAGTCATGTCTGGAATTATTCTGACCACATGTATGTGTCTTTTCTCCTACACATGTACTTTTCTGATGTCCCCAGCCCAAACCCCAGAGATCCTTGGAGACACCATTATCTTAATCATGTAAAGCACCCTGCCTTGTATTCCCTCTGAGAAAAGAATTCTCCCCAGAACTGAGATCCCAACCACAAGAAAGAAAAGGCAATTTGACATTTCCTTGACTGTTTGGAAATTTTTCGAGCACAAGAAACCGTTTATCCTCCACTCTGGTTCTTATTGAATTAAGGCAGGAGAAAAGAAATCCATTCACTCTCCATATGCTGCCTGGTAAAAACCACCACTCACTAAACGCTATGGAATATGTAGGGAAGGCGAAAAAAAGATAAATCCATCAACTAACAAGATAAGTGCCTTGTTCCTCCATCTGTTACTGCTGTGTCCTTATCTGGGATTGGAGCATGGCAGCCACGATATATCTTGTGTCAGGTATTATATTCCAAACTCATATGAATGAATTTTCATGCTAGTAACCATCCATGATGTAGCCCAGCCACAGCTAAATTTGTCCTAAGGCAGTGACGATCTGTTTGCATTTGGAAGTCCATTGAATTCACAGACGGGAATAGGGCTGGCTGCTGCCACTGCTGCTGCTACTGCTGCTGGGCGAGGCTATCTGTCTTGCAGCCTTTCCTGCATGGCTCTCTCTGCTGTGCTAGGGCTGGTGGAGATGGAGAGGACACAGAATATTCACCCCTGAGAAGGTGACAGTCTCCTTTCAGGACAAGGGAGAAGATGTATCTGGAGGGCTGGTGTCCACGTGAAATCATGGATTAGATGTAGGGCTTCTTAGATCACAGAAGCGAGCTTCGGAGTGGCATTTAGTTAGAATGACATCCCGTGCTCTTCGGCAGCTCCAATTATCCCGTGATGATTTCCTCATTCACAAACAGAGTTTATTTTGAGGATGAGCCTTAACTGAGCATCCAGGTGCAGGAGCGGAGATGATGACATGTGGCAGTGGAACCCGAGATGTTGGCATATCTGACAGGGCCTGAAATGCTCGGTAGATGCAGAAAACTTGTTTGCATCCATGATGGAGAATGCACCTTGCATATTATTATCGAGGCTGCGCATCTCATCCACACTGGAAACACTGTTATCATTGTCACCCTTATTGAAAGCAGCTACAGCAGCAGCAGCAGTGACATTGCCCTTGAAAGTGCTTTGCAGTTGTCAGCACTCGGGGCTGTGACCACCTGTGGCCTTGGTACTTTGTCTTTAGTACATCGCATTCCTTGTGTCTGCTGGGCACTTGACTGGGTGCCTTGGATTTGATGTTCTAGCTCAGGGGAAACACCACAAACCACTTAATTTTGTAAGTAACAGAAAAGGGAAATGTGTTGTTGTTGTTTAATTATATAATTTGGAAAAGAAAACTGATTGTATTGTAATATAATAAAAATATTAGAAATACATTTTCTCAGTTACCACTTAGGATGTCTGGGTTTGTGCTCATGCCACACTTAGAGATAAGGAAGACATAGGGCATATTCTGAAAGAATTGTGATGTTTTATTTTCCTTGACATGCCTAATATAGAGGTATCTGCCCTGCAATCATGGAGTATAGTAGAATTCAAGGGAGGTATCAGGGATACAGAAATTTCCATGGGAACCATCAGTGGGCAGGCCAGTATGCTAGGTGACCTTTTGTGTAGTTGCCAGGGATTCCCATCTTCTGCTAGGCATAACCTGTGCAATCTTCTCACACACGACTGGATTTACTGACTCACTTTGATGACTAGACTTCAGCAGAAGTAATAAGAGCTCGCTCCACCATTATGACAGGACTGTAATTTCCATCTTGGGCTCTCTGCTAATTGGTCTCTTTAGGATCACTTGCCTTAGAGGAAGTCAGTTTCCATGCTATGAGGCATCCTTGCAGAAAGACCCACTTGGCAAGAAGCTAAGGTCTGTAAATAGTCATGCAAATAAACTTCAAAGAAAAGCTATTCTACCTCCATTTGAGTTTTCATATGATTGGAATTCTGTCTGACAATTTGGACAAAACCACTTGAGACATAGGACCAGAGGCACTCAAAGAGGCTACCTTCCGAATCTTGACCCATATAACTGTGAGATGGTACATGTTTATGGTGTTGAACTGTTAACTTTGGGGGAAATTTGTTACACAATAATAGATAATTAATGCAGATAATTAAAACAACAGTTAAGCTCACCAGGAAGGCTTGTGGAGAAAGTGAAGTAGAAGCCTGTTGCTTATTTGTCTCTAAAAGATAGATGCCCCCTCCTCCAAATGAAAAGAGCCAATATGGGAATAAAAAGAAATAATAAGAGTAAAATAAGGAAAGAATTACAAACGTTCAAGTTAAGGGAATGTATTTTACAGAAGGAGAGGAGAGGAGATCCAGCATCGTAGGGATGCTAGCAGCTCCAATAGTAGAAGATTTGGAACGACCCAAGGGATCAGAAATTAGAGTGAATTGGGTGGACTCAGTGGGGATAATGCCAATAAAATGATAAAGACAGAAGGAACTGACCCTCGATTGAAAAACAGAAAGGGTAGGAGGCCTTGTGCTCTAGAGAAATACTGGTTGAGGAAGAAGAGTAAAGGATTGGATGACAACAAATTACATATTATAAAATGAGGCGTTTCCGTGGAAGGTTTTTGAATGTGCTAATGACTGAGGTCAAGCCAGAAGAAAAGGAGTGGAAAATTAAGGATGGCTGAGGATAACCAAAAGAAAAAAGTCACTGCAGGTAGGGCGGTGATCTTAAAGAGGCCTTTCCACCGGCTGAAATGGGTGCCATAGAAGGTCACAGGTAGGTGTGCACGTGTTCCCAGAAGAAAAAGGAGAAATGGTGACGTTGCATTGGCTTTATTTTTCCCACCAAAATTAAGAAAGGGGTACGTGTCAAAAGCGCTTCTCAGAATTTTCCATCAAACACTCCCATGAGAGAAGCAGAAATGCATATTCCCATTAATCTGAAATCTTAGTGCAGTGTGGTCAAAATCATGATCATAAGTTCAAATCAATTATTCATATGTCCTATTTATATTGCCATCCTTATTGTGGATGTTTTAATTTAACATCATTTGAATTACTTACAACATTTAACTTCCCTCTAAAATTATTCAAATAAGATTTATACATCTGAGGGTGCAATTGTATTAATCTTGTGAGATGTTTACTTTAATGCAGTGTCTGTAACCCTCGAGGTATGTATAAAGCAGTCAGAGAGTCTGAGAATTAATCATTAGTACCCACTTACACATTTGCCCATTCAGGTTCTGAGGTTCCTTTGGTTCCCTGTGGCACACTGGGCGTTATCTACACGGATGAATGTGAGAAAAATAACTTTTATCTCACGCTAAGGATAAGGAAAGGAAAGCAGAAGAGGGGAAGATCAAAAACCTGGGGTGCCGTTGTCCAAGTTGGAGAAGCCTCTGTGGTGTCCCAAAGACAGGAGTGGAGCCTTTGGGGTGTGACGGAGAAGCACATTCTCAGTATGTCAGCAGAGATGGCATATGGTAAGCAGTCGCCAAGTGTGGAGTGGGAGGGAGAGACGTGGAAGTTGTTGAGAGGTATAATAATGTAAATGACAAGGAAATAGTTGATTTGTTCATTTTTCTAAATGATGGACCTGGCAGATATGGCAGATACTAAAAATTGTTGCAAGAGATTTATATATACTACCCCACCATATTTGCCTTTGGAGAACATTATATAAATTATTACAGGCGCAATTTGTTTTCAAAGTTAGCAAACTCAAGTCAAATGTGGCCTACTCTTCTTTTTTATATTTATTTATTTAGTATACAATATTGTGACTGCGTGTATGCATGCGGGCCAGAAGAGGGACACCAGACCTCATTACATGTGGTTGCTGGGAATTGAACTCAGGACCTTTGGAAGAGCAGGCAACGCTCTTAACTGCTGAGCCATCTCTCCAGCCCCGACCTACTCTTCTTTTAGTAAAGTTGTTTTCCCAAGCTGCTCATTAGCCTTCTGTCTATGACCAACTGTTCTTTACAAGGACAGAAATAAGCAACCATGCAGAAGACTTTACAGGGCTGGCAGATGACTCACTGGGCATGTGCTTGTGGTACAAGCCTGATGAACCAAGTTCAGATCTCTGAAGCCTATAAAAGCCAGGCACAATAGTTTATATGGCTGTACTCCTAGTTTGTCTTACTAGGAAGGTGGGATATGGGAAGCAGAGGAGCCACAGGTGAGTATGTAGGGAGTGTACTGAGTGAATGTGTGCGCTTGACACTGGCACACCTATGTCAATGATTTCATTGCCTCCGACTCATGGGACTCGGCTAAGTTTTCCTCGGGCATGTGTACAAATGTTGACAGTGTGCATAGAAAACATCAAGCATAGCTTTCTTTTCCTGGGTGACCACAGCTGAGACCACTCCTCTACAGGGGCCTCCTACAGAGACTAGTTAGAGCTCTCTCCTTTCTCAGTTGTGTAGTCAGCCTGCCTCCTGGGTTCAGATGTATGAAATAAATGCATTGATTTCTCTGGGTTGCCACTGTTGGTGGTGTGTCTCCAGCAGAGAGCATCGCCACCCAATCACAGCTTCTCTGTATGCGTGGCTGTCCTTTCTCCATTCCTTCTTGTACCAATCAGGTACCCAGACCAAGCTGGGCAGGATGCAATGATGGAAAGTGGAGATAAGAGAATCCCTAGATGCTTGTGCCAGCCACGCTGGTATAAAGGAAGTGAACAAGTTCCTGTCTCAAACAGGTGGAAGGCAAGTACCACCTCCCAAAGTTGTTCTCTGATTTCTGCACAAATTCCAGCACACTTGCGTGAATGTGCATGCACGCATAGACACATGCACACACGCACATGTGCACAGGAAGATTTACTAGTCCACAGTGCTGAAACAGTTACTATCTGATTCTTTGTATAAAGTCCCCCACTTCTGTTTTAGATGGACAAATCTCATGATCTAAAACTTCCAAGCAATTGTTACAGATCACCCCTGTTTTTCAACAACTCTGAACTGTGAAACAGTCCCTTTATAACATCACCATTCTTGGCCGAGTTCCTCAAGCCGTATGGACAGGGAACTGTCTACACTTCAGATGTTATGTATGATAAGATTATAGCTCACTTGAAGAGCATCTATCTATTATGGGCAAGGTCCTAGATTCCATCGGCAGAATCATAAACAGAAAAAAAAAAAAAAAACCAATGGACAGATGATCTTTAACACATTTTTTTTCAAGGCTGGTAGTGACTCTATTCAAAGTAGTTGTGGTTCAATGCAGTTTGCATGCTGACAGAACTTTCTTAATCTGGCTCAACCTTGTAGTAGTTTCCCAAATCTAGGTTCACAGAATTTTTATTGGGAAGCAGTTTCTGCATTTACATTCTTCATCCCTCCCAGCTGTCTACCTTCTTCCAAATGTCTACTTTTCTTCTTCTCTCTAGCTTCCTATTTCTCGTTTTCAGTGGTTACTTGAAATTTTTAGGTAATGTATTTTTGATCACATCCATTCATCTCCCAACTCCTACAAGATCCACTCACCCAACAGTGTGTCTCTTTTTTCTTTTTTGTTATTGCTGCTACTTTTGTAAATCCTCTAAGTGTAGAACACCACATACTTGACTCATAAAACATGGAGAAATCAAGCTTGTATTCACCTGGAAGCATCATTCCTATTGGCTAGTTTTTCATAGTGCTGGATGGTGCTGTTCACACTACCAGAGGAATAAAATACTTATCAGTTATACCCAGCTGTGGAACCTATAATATAACCAGCCCAAGAAGGCATGCCCACTGGTGCAATAGTGGCAGGAATGGTGTAAGAGTAGACAACCACATTCTGATTGGAATTAAGGCCTACCACCCAAGTTGACACCCATTGGTACAGTTATCAGGGCCAGAAACCCATGGCTAATCAGACCATAGGCTCTACGAGAGAACCTACAACTATTATTCAGATAAATGGGCATAGTATTTAAAATATACCTAGTGACTTACCGTTCTACCATAGATTAATGTATGAAATCTCTGAACCCTATCTGAGAACTTCATTTTTTGCAGTAGATGGAAATTTAGCACAGAAACCCACAACAGGTCAAGGTACAGATAATGAGAGACAGGAATGCATAGCCCCAATTGGACATCTATGCTATAGTGCTTCCTCGAAGGCTCAGAAATCATTGTGTAAGAGGGAATAGAAAGACTATAATAGGCAGAGGTGGGGGATGACTACAGGGAAACGATGTTTTCTAGATGTAGCAGGACAACTTCCCTCAAAAGCTCACCAGAGCCCTCCTGAAGCCCTAAACATTCTTGGGATTTAGAGTTTGGTTTCAGCTCAACTCTAGCTGCTGTGTGTACACATAGCCAATGCCAGTGACTTGTGGATCAGCAAAGTTAACACAGATTGTGAAATCCAAAGGATTTAATATCAAAGCTCAAAATACTTTGGGTACTCCATTCTTACTGTCATTTAGAATGTTCCTAGGAAGTCTATCATAATTTGCATAGTTCCCAGTTGCTGCAGGAATCCAAACTGAAAATCCCTTCATAGTTAACAGTCTAATAGTATTTAAAGACAAGTTGCAAACTTAGACTTAATCATGGCTGGCAAAAAAAAAAAAAAAATCACTGGGGTCCAACTTGATGCTGAGAGTCAGCAACGGAGGGACAGGGAGATCTGTTGTGGTTCCAGAAAGGGAACTTATAGCAGAGTTCTAGACAGCATCTTTCACTTATGGAGGAGTGTGAAGAAGGCGTGGCTTGCTCTGTGATGTGGATGTACAAGGCTCTGAATAGATGCCTCACCTAACCACCTAGCAATACCTATTAAGTGCCATTTACTCTTACCATAGTCCCTGCCTTGGAGCAGGTTTGGGTAGCAGAGACCAGAGGGAAGGAAGATTGAGCATGTCCTAGGCATATGCACATAGGATAAACCCTGTGTTGCCCCTAATCCCAGGAGGCCACTATGTCAAGCAAGTTCTTTGCTTCCAGTGGTTACTATATAGCAAGAGGGGAATATCCTGAACAGAGATGGAACTGCACAGATCCTAGGCAGAAAATCAGTCTAGTGGGGTCCTCAACTTTCTTCTAGATATGAGTGCGTAGGCAAAAGCCCCACCTACCAGACCTTGAATCCTGCTTCATAAGAGTGGTGGTAAAGCATTTCACAGCTCAGAAGCCATAGGAGGAGGCAGAGGTGCCCCAAGTGTGAAACTTTTGAAGGAAGTGACAACGAGAACTTGTCAGAATTTTTAAGCCAATGTCACTCACTGTGTTGCTCAAGGTATAGCCTCTTTTTCCCTGTGTTAGCATGCCTATATCCCTTTCCTGTTCCTAGCCAAGATGGGATTTCCCTTTGTAGAAGCTGTGGACTGCTACATTTATTGAGTCCCTACCTTTTGCCCAACACTGTCCCACATGGTATCTTGTGTGTTCAGAAAAGGCCTCTGCGGTGACTAATATTGACATAGACATCCTCAGAGAGGTTGAATCAATCATTAGAAATAACAGGGACATAAAGATAGGGACAGGTTTCCAACAGGCCTCACTCCTGACCACACCCACACAAAAACTGGGACCTGGCAGGTGTTGTGGCTGTCTCAGAATAGGGCCGGGAGCACAGAGGCTGATGGGGATTGAACACAAGGACAGTAATAGGGCATGCAAATGGTAGCATTGTGCGTATTAAAGCCAAAACCAGTTATTTTTGTTTCAAATATCCTGCCCTTGGGTCTGACTTATGCTAGACTTACTCTCACTAGCCTCAGCAGCTGGCTGCTCCAGAGTAGGTGGCTACAGGCTCTCAGTCAGAGGTCCAGCAGGCTATGAGGACTCCTTCTAAGTGAGACTAGCACAACTTGGTTTGGAGCCATGCAGAGGGAAGGTTGGGGATCCCCTAATAAGTTGCTTACACGTTGAGACAAAGGGTGGGTGGGTGAGTTACCTTTTTTGTTGGCTTCTCCTGGAAAAGAGAGAGAGAGAGAGAGAGAGAGAGAGAGAGAGAGAGAGAGAGAGAGAGAGAGAGAGAGAGAGAGAGAGGAGAGACATCCCTTCCCCTTTGCTTCCCACTTGGGCCCTGATGGATTTGAGTTGTCTCTTCAGAGGCTCCCAAATCCCGGCTCTAATTTCAATTAGAGTCCTCTCTATGGCAAAGCAGGAGCAGACCGGGGCTGCAGAATCAATTCTTAATCCCCACATTAGCGCTGATTCATCTCTTTCCTGAGCTCCATCAGCAGCAGCTCTTCGGGGAAGGAGGGAGGGAGGATTGAGTGATGTTTCAGAAGAATAAATATGGTTTGTTTGTATTTGTATTTGCTTCCATGCTGAATTCTGATTGCATCCCGCACCGTGACACCACAATTATTATTAATTTCCCCCGTCTGCTCTTCGATTCTGGCTGCCACAAAGACGAGATGATGGATAATGTTAGATGTGGTAATTGGATGAGTTGGGGGAAAGAGAAGGAGAGGAGAGACAGATGTTTCGTTATGAGACTGCTCATCTCCATTTGGGCCTCCAGAGCAGGAGCCTCCAACGCACAGCCTTCCGACCATCCACCTAGGATAGGCAGGGATCCCAGCGGGTGCTCTGCACGCCTGTCCTACTTCTGTAACTTTGCTCCACTTATTTTCCTTGTACTTTTGTGTCTTCAGCAGCTGAATTTCACACTTATTTCTGGTGAGTGCAGATAGATGGGACAGAACCCAGGCAATGCAATTGCCCTGATTCTCACTTGCCTGTAGACCTACTGAAACTCTGACCATGGTGAGCTCTGGTCTCTTGGCTGACAGGGCAGCCACGCACAGACTCTGTACAGGCAGAGCAGAGATCATGTCACCATTGTTTATAATACTCAGGGACTGGGGCCTGCACATGGGGGTGTACGGCAGTCCTACTGAGTCCCAGAACTCAGCTATGCAGAGACTTCTGTGCCATGAGGAAGGAGCTGAAAGGGAGCTTTTCTTTGTGTGCTTCCCAGACCTGGGATGCCTTTGTCTTTTCTGAGCTCCAGAGAAAACCCTCTGCTGTGTCAGGGTCTCCTGTGACTGGTGTCCTCTGTCTGCATCCCGAACTGTCTTCACCACCAATAACATTACCGTCCAGCGGCTCATCCTCAGCCAGCCTTCTTCACACAGCCAGATGTGAAGAACGATGGCAAGAGGTGCCATGTCTCCTGAATACATGCCCAGGCATGAGATGAGGCCTTTCCAGTGCCACCCTTCCAGGAAAAGCTGGTAGCATCTCATAGCTCAGAAGGAAAGCAGAACTTATCCTACTTTGTGGACCCAGCAGGATTTACAGGGCTGCAAACAGAACTCCTTCGTAAGGAGGCAATGGGGCACACTACTGTTCTGATGCCCCCTCTCTATCTAGACTCCAGTCTGTGGTGTTACAGGATACATGGAAAATAAGAAGGAGGAAGACAAGGAGGAGGAGGAAGGAGAATGAGGAGGAGGAGGAGGAGGTAGGAGGTCTCGCTCGCCGCTCCTGCTCCTTCTCCTTCTCCCTCCTTCTTTCGTTGCTGTAGTGGTCTGCATCGGCAGTCGCTCCACCACCTAGAAGAAGAATGCATAATTAGAAGGGTTACTTCTATGCAGAAAACAGCCAACCCTTGTCCGATGTTGTTCCTCTGAGTATACAAAAAAAAAGTAGATCAGATCTTACATAGGGGGACTTCTTTCTACTAACTGGCCAGGGTTGCAATGACCCAGAACACATGTGACAACACCACTGCATGCTAATGGCTTTCAGTCTGGCTGGACGGGGCCGTCGCAAGGGCTGGAGCCATGGTTTTCCAGTCTGTTGGGTAGTTACACATGGACATCTCTAAACATCCCTCACTTCTGCCTTGAGAAGAGCTTTCGCTTTTCCCCACCAAAAAGGTGTGAGAGGACATCAGTGAGGGCCTGCAGTGCATGTTGTAGTTATCAGGAAGCAGCTGAGAAACAAAGGCCTGTGGGCACTCAGGAAGCAGGGGGCAAGAGTGGGGAGTGGCTCTCTGGGGATTCTGAGCTATAAATTGGTGCAGTCAGATTAGGTGCTTACATTTATTTTTTTTCTCATCAGCGCGGTCGCTATTGCTGGTAATGGAGCTGCCGCACAGTAACTCATGCATGAGATTAGCTCCCGTGAAAGGACAGCCAGCAAGCCCCTGGGGCTGAGAGCACAGGTCAGAAAGACCTGAGGGTGCCCAGGTGTGCCTGCTCATTTGTCTGGGATTCAGCAGGGGCAAAAGACAGGGCGTATATTCTGGATTTAGAGCAAGGGAGAGGGCCCTCAGGTAACCACAGTCCAGCTTCTTCATTGTTCAAAAAGGGAGGTGAGATCCAGAGTTATGAGGGGACATGCCTGATGGCACAGAGCCAGCTAAGAGCAGAGCTAAGGCTGGTGGTGGCCTATGTCATCTCACCTGCAGATGGTCCATCAGGACCAAGGTTCTGAGCTCATGCAAGTCTGCACAGCCAGCGATTCCAGCATTATTCAGATTGGTGCATCTGTCATCTTTCTCATCAAAACCTCTCTCTTCTAATTAACTCCCACGTGTGTGTGTGTGTGTGTGTGTGTGTGTGTGTGTGTGTGTGTGTGTGTGTTAGGGGTGGGGATAGGTCTTTGTGATGATTCTGCTAGCTGTCCCTTCAGAAGTATGTGTGTGTGTCTGCGTGTTTGTCTGAGTGTCTGTATGTGCGTTCAGAAGCATGGCAGCCACAAGTGCGCTGGCAGATTGTGCACTCGCCATGAGGGACCTCAATGTCCTTCGAAGCCTGTTTTGTGTTATTTGCACACTCTGCATGTGGGAGAGCTTGTCGTGACAACCCAACTGCTGTTAACCTGCCTTGGTATCCAGGTAGGCTGAGTGAGTCTGAAAGGATGCTTCTGCCTTCTGCCTCACCCTCCATCCCCTGCCCCATCCCCAACAAGTAATGCATTTAGAGACCCTGACATCTGAGGTTTCCAGGTAAGCTTTAACCAAGCTAGGGACCTGCAGGAACTGCTGCTCCTGGGTAGAATGTCTTATTTTGTCTTTTATAGGGCATTATTTACATTGTCTCCTGCAATAATTTCTCAGGTTCTAAGCCACCATAGAAGTTAGTATGTCCTCCCTGTGCTTGAAAACTCACTCCTCAGCTTGCTATCCATTCATCCATCCCATAATGAGGAAGAAAAGCAAGGTCCACCTGTCGGAGCTGGGGGTTAGGTACTGTCACTTGGGCCTTCATGGGTCCACTTGTATGCTACTGGACAGAGCTCGTCTGTGCAGATCTGCTGCATGAGACAGTGCCCTACTCCCTCTCTCCTCACTCTGGGTCCCTTATCCAGGACAGCGTCTCCTCTTTTTATTTGACTATTTCATCCCTATTGTGCCAGGTTCTAGGTGGTTCAGGTTTGGACATTACTTCTAGGAAACCTCAGTAAACCTACGCTAAATAGCACCACGAAGAACTTAATGCTGGACTCTGCCTCCTGTTCAGGGGTGTGGTGATATTTTGTGTTCTAAAAGCACCCTTCACAACAAATGGATCCCTGGTTTTTAAGATCTTAATAAATGTAACTTAAAATGGCCAGGAGAGGGGTTCGAGAAAGGACTAAGAGGTCTAGGGCACTTTCAGCTCTGGCAAAGGACCATAGTCAGTTTCACATTGGGGGCTTCACACTTGCCTGGAACTCCAGCTCCAGGTGATCCAAACCCTCTTCCCAACTCCAGGGGCACCTGCTTCCACATTTGTGTTTGCACACATACATGCATACACCACACAGACTCACACACACAGACTCACACACACAGACTCACACACACAGACTCACACACACAGACTCACACACACAGACTCACACACACAGACTCACACACACAGACACACACACACAGACACACACACACAGAGACACACAGACACACACACACAGACACACACACACAGACACACACACATACACAAATTCAATTAAAAATGACATTTAAAAGAATCTCTGGAAAAGGATTCTGTGTCTCTGCCCTACCTCCAACTAAGTATTGAGATATCTGAGCAGGGAGTCCAGCTATTTTTTTTTCCAAAAATGAATTCATGGGTAAGAACCGCTGCGAGAAATGTCTTTCCTGAAGACCTGGGAAAGCAGGCTAGTGTTTGAGAGAACCTGTTGAATCAAATGTGAGAATCTGAGTTTGAATCCCAGTACCTACCTAAAAAGTTGGACATAGTAATACATGCCTGAAATTCCAGTGCTATGTGGGAAAGCAGCTGTTAATGGGGCTTGCTGGCTCCCAGCCTGTCTTCAAGTTCAGTGAGAGACTCTGTCCTTAGGGAAGAGGCAGAGAAACAGAGCAGGACATCCAACAACATTCTCTGGTCTCCCTACATACACACATGCGCCTACACCCTGTGCACATGCACATACGTACATATGTAAAACTTGAAAGAAATGCTTGTTGAATGAAGAAAACTTCAAATAACAGCTTCAGAATAGAGAAGTGCCTGAGCAGAGGAGCTGGGTGGGCCCTGGTAGTGCTGAGAAAATCCTTCACATAGCTTGTGTCCATTTCCTATAGCATCCTTACCTGAAAATTGATTGGTATCATTCATGTATAGAAATGATTCAAACTTCCTTCTTTTAAACTAAGAGAAATCCTTTCCTTCCATGTCCTGAATTAGAAAAATTTAAGTGAAAAGTATCGATGCCAAAAAAGACCAAGACTTCACTAAGTTATTTCCTCAGAAGCATTGAGTGCCAACTAAATGCCTAGGCTGTGTCTGGCATACGAAGGATAAACACTTGGATTTTCCGTCTGGGTAGGCAAACCAAACAGATGCACGAGGTAGAGATTTATAGATGAGTGTTTTCTCTGGATGTTTTTAAGGCATGCATTACATGGTTCAGATAATTGGAGAAGACAGAATAGCATCAGGTGCTAATTATGCCATGCAGAAAGTAACGTTCAAGGAGAGCAGAGAGAAAAGTCACTGTGGGCCGGTGACTTCCAAGAATGCCCGCACAGAAGACAATGGTGATGGGCCCAACCGGGACTCTTCCACAGACACAGGGAATCCTAGTGTGGGCTAGAGTACTTCAGTGTGCAGAGTCATACATGGGCACAGACAATCTTAAAGATAGGAGCTTAAAGGTAAGTGCCTTCAGAAGAAGGAGCACATAGGGAGGATGGGCTAAGCTACAAACGCTTCTGGGGAACTGATACAAGAGATGAGTTAGGAGCCGGAAGTGAAAAGAACTGAAACTGGGGTGTGATCCAGGGATCTTATGATGATCTTAGGTTTTTAGAATGGATTCCGACTACAGTGTGTGTGTGTGTGTGTGTGTGTGTGTGTGTGTGTGTGTGTGTGTGTGTGTGAAAAATGACCAAATTAGAAGTGGCAAGTAGTGATCCATGTGGGGAGGAGGGGCCATTTGGGTCATTGAAGCATTAATTCACTGGGATTGGTACTTATTTAAAAGGCAGTGTTTCCAAGAGAGAGCCCGAACAAGACCAACAATACCTACCCTTCCCTGATTTCCCCTCACCTGTGCTGTGGGCCACCATACCTCCATCTTGTACCCAGTAGGAGGGACTTTGAACTCTTGGAACCTCGGCTAGTGCCTCATTTAGAAAGGATGGGGAGGTAGGGGGAGCTCGACGCCATTTCATCACTGTCAAGCCTTGTGAATGTTTGGCATCTTCTGGGTTTAATGGGCTGAGAAATGGAAACACAGTCGGTGGCCGTGGCTGGACTCCTGGCTTGCTGCCTTGCTGCCTCAGTGCTGGGGTAGCATCTGCTACCCCCACCCAGCTCTCCTGCATCCCAGATGGCATTCCTTACCAGCTCTTACCACTGATGCTCTCAGGTTGCCGGGAGGGTATCTTAGAAGCCATCCTCCTCCAATTGGGGCAGAGGTCCTCAAGCCTAGGACCTCAGCAGAGGGCTGCTTGTTTCTGGTGAATGGCTATCTTAAACAAGCCAGAGGGAGACTTCCTGATTCAGGTGATAAGCTCCCACATGGAGAAAGGGGTCACCAACATCTCTTAAAATCTCATAAGGATTAGCGATGGTACATGAAAATATGCCCTGTATAGTAAATGCTCTATGAAGAGTCACTGTGAACATGAGCGGTCACTCTCATCCCTAGGACGACCCTGAGGTTGGTAGCACCTTTTAGCTCTGTCAATGTTCCAAGGTCAGTTAAAGGCCTCAGTATGAGCCCAGCTCCCCTGAAATCCCTCAGATCCCTGCTTAGATTCTCAGAAGCTCCTGTACCCTCTACCTGATACCTAGAGCGTGCCAAATTGGCAAGTTCCAGAATGCCTGTGTGTGGAGCTTTTATTGTCTACATGATGGAGGCTGCTACTCTATTCAATAAATCTCAAGAGGCAGAGGAATAACCACTTCACTGGCAAAGCCACCCTTTGGGGCTGTGTAATTGTCAGTGTCCTCAGAGATAAAAGCACATGGGATTCTGCGTTGTTTCTGCTGTGGGACCAGCTTTCTTTTTTTTTTTCTTTCTTTCTTTTTTCTTTTTTTTTTTGGTTTTTCGAGACAGGGTTTCTCTGTGGCTTTGGAGCCTGTCCTGGAACTAGCTCTTGTAGACCAGGCTGGTCTCAAACTCACAGAGATCCGCCTGCCTCTGCCTCCCGAGTGCTGGGATTAAAGGTGTGCGCCACCACCGCCCAGCAGGGACCAGCTTTCTTAAGGTGTGTTTCCACTAGCTACAACTCAGTGGTGCTGACTCTAAGAAGAAAGTCTATTTGAGGACTGGTGGGGTTCCTGAATCTCTGAGCCTCCCTTCCTGACCACAACACCCTGCTGTGACCTTTGATAGGAGATTTGAATCCAGACCGTCAGCTCTTAGAGGGACATCACATCCACTCAGGGTGGCTGCAGAAGGCATACTGTGTTTGGAAGCCTAGAAGATACAAAAAGGGAGGAAGAAGCCCTATTTCTGCATCTGCCTAGCACACACCTTATAGGGAGGAGAGCTACTGAGATGATAAATGATGCAGAGCAACCTGCAGTATCCTGCAGTTCAGCAGCTCAAGGCAGTCATTGCTGGGTACCACACTCCAGCTACGAACTAGGGTGTTGGTATTATATCCTGCAGGAAGAATGGAGGCCCTTTTCCTCTAAAGGTAGAAGAGGAAAGTCAAAGAAGCAGATAGAAGGTAAAAGGCAGATTTATTCCCAACTCAACCAAGTAAGTGGTCAAAAAGAAAAGAGCTCTTTAGACATTCATAAGCCCACAAAGCCTCAGAGAGCATCCACCCATTTTGACTCTCTGAATATTGGCAGTGTGTCTTAGAATGCTGGCTGTTTATAGAGATGGCTTACTAGGGAGTCCACAAAACCCAGAAATTCATCCTTATTGTTCAGAAGGCTGAGAAGTCCAAGACACTAGTAGATTCTGCTGTCTGGTGAGGGCCTTATGCCAACCAAGTGGTTCTTTTCTTGTCTATCTTTCTCTGTCCCCTCATCCCTCCCTCCCTCCTTGCCTCCCATCTTTCCTTCTGAGACAGGGTCTCATTATATAACACAGTTTGCTCACAAGCTTGCCATCCTCTTGCCTCAGTTTTCTAAGTAGGTCACATTAGAAGCACCCAACAGTCACCAAGCTCAGCTTCAATCCACATCTTATTTATTTAATGCTTTTTTGTGGTGCTAGAACTCAAACCCAGGATCTTGCCTATGATAGACAAGTACTCTACCACTGGCTGTACCCAGCCATCTAAGCTCCTTTATAGAGGCCTCGTGTGTAAGGGCAGAATGACTCAGCCATTGCTCCAAAACTCCACCTCTTAACACTAGCTTCCAAAGCACACATTGAGACAAACATCAAAACATGTACAATACATGCTCGAAGAGATGTGGATTGTCTCTGGTTTTATAACCCCAGCTTCTACATCCATGTTGAGAGCATGAACCATGTGCCAGCACTAAGGTTTTCTCCAATACTCTGAAGAGCAGTCTGAAGGTGCTGACACCTACCTCTTCCCACATCATCGGAGTGCAGTGTGGTCCTAACCTGGGGTGTGCTGTGCAAAGAAGAACTGGAGCAGTCCCCTGAGAGTGACCCACAGTGACTAGATTGCTTGCAACAGGGTGAGCTGAGGGCCGTATCTCTGACTGTCATAATCCCCCCTCAGTCTTCTCTAGGGTTACCTATTGCTTACACCCGTGCCTTCTCTCCATCACAGATGGACTCCATCATATTTAGAAATATTTTGGTTTTTCCTGATCAGACATCCTTAGCTCACCCATACTATGCTTCTTTTCCCTTCCTCTCTTAGAAACAAAACCTTTCATTTCTTCGCTCCTCTGCCTCTGAAAGGCCATGACAATCACCCTCTAACCTGCCATCCTATCTCTAAGTCTGGACAGACATTGTACTGCCCTTTGCTGGCTTTCTGAGTTAGAGCCATGGCTTGGAATTATGTTGGCTGAGGTGAGGGAGGTAGAGAGTTGCTCTCCATCCAAAGAAGCACACAGTTCTCAGATGCAGTAAATTTAAGAAAGTTGTCTCTGTGACCTCTGTGTATGCATAGGGTGGAGGGGGAAGGGTGGGAAGCCGAGAAGAGTGAGGTTGGTCTTCTCAGAAATTAATGCCATCCAAAGCAAGCCTCCCACTGCCTTCTGATTTGGTATGAGGCAGGGACCACAGAGAGGAGAAAAATCACCTGCATACCCGCCCTGGATTTCGCATAGTTTAAACAATTTTAAATGAAACTGTCAGCCTTAAGCTCTGAAATGTGCCTCCAGCAAAAGATAAACACAGGGAGAAGACGGGGCCTCTGAAGGGAGGGGGGTCTTCACAATCTTTAGTATTTTTAATCAGTCTGTCTGACTCCACCAGGGAAGCTCGCAGCAGACACCCTTACAGGCTATAAATTTTCTGATTGCGTGTGCTGTCCATTGCAAGTGTGATAGTTCCATTTCAGAGGCTCAGCAAGACTGAAAAATCTCTGCTTGGCATCTGCTGGGCCAGTCAAAGCATCAGGTGCTGTCAATGGGTGGCTCAGTAATGGACCTAACATCTACAAATGCAAAGCCGCAGCTGCAGCCAGCCTGGTGGGTGCGCATGACTCGGCCCCACACTGAGAGACAGGGAGGTGCGACAGGCAGGCAGTGTGACAGGAGGCAGTGGCCCACAGGCTACAAACATAGCACTCTGTGATCAGGCTGCCATTAGATCTTCTCCCCTCAGAGTCTAGCCGCTGAACGGAAGCTCTGCTCACAAATGGTAACGTCTTCACAAGAGCGAGACCACACGGGATTAACACGAGGCAGCATGTTAGGGTCTAGAATGTTGCTGAAGGAGCTGATCCATGGGAGGACACTGAGTCCCTCGGTAGGTGGAAGAGGCTGAAAAGGATGGAGAGATAAACCTCCAAAACAAAATTGCTTAGGGAAGCGAGTTGTACAATAATGGAGCAAACTCAAAGAGAACTTGGTTTAAGGTCAGGCTCCCATGGAGGACTAAACTCATGGCTGGATTGAGCAGCAGTGAGGAGGGTCTGGACTTCATGCAGCTGAGTTCTGAAGCAGACAGTACAGTATAAAATAAAGAAACCTTCGTCAGAGGAGAGAGTGTTGTGGCAGCCAGCTTTCCATTACTATGATGAAAGACATGGCACAATCGACTTATTAATAGGAAAGGTTTTAGTCCATAGTTGTTGGCAATGTTGTTTGGGTATGCCTGGACTGGGTGAGGCACTGGCAAGGAGGAACTCCCTTGAGCGAAACGTTAGGTATGCCTCAATATAACCTACCACCTTCTCTGATTTGGGAGCTCAGCTGGGACTCCTCCCACCTCCACCCCATTCATAGCTTGTTGACCTAGGGTGGCTCCCAAGGTGGACACATCCATAAAGACAAAGTGTCTGTTTGCTCCAGGGATCAGTGCCACAGGGCAGATGGCTTGAAGAACTTGAAGTCCAGCTCACTTTTAAGGGAAACCAGACTGAGAAGAAAGAGGGGATCCAAAAGCAAGCCAAATACCGGCATAATATTATCTTGGAATCACAGAAGGTCTTTGCCTATAGGGAATATCCTATCTACTTGTAAGGGCTTTGGGGTGATTACATTTTGAATTGGGACTACAGTCAATGACCCTTGTCGATGCCTCTGAGGCTTATTGTTCCTTTTTTTTTGTTCCTTCTTAAATAGACCTCTGTTCCTGCTAAACCTAATAGGATTTACTGGGTCTTGGATGGATTCCTCTGCTTTCCTGACTCTGTGATTGTGTTCAGACTTGTCTCAATTCATTTGATGCAACATGCCGGGTGCTGTGTTGGACAATGGAGGTCGAGCATTGCATAAGGTGCTTTATTCATACTTGAAAGGGCCAATATTCACTTCAGAAGGATCAATGTGTAACATATTAATAATCAGCACTTATAGAGCATCCTCTCCATACCTGGGCCTGGTCTGCTGGGAGAATATACTGGCGAATCATATGAATGGGAGGGAAACCCAAGAAAGTAACCGTGAAGAAGAAACAAGGACAACTTAGTCAGATAGACAGGGAAGTGTTCTATTATTCAACTTTCCACGACTATAATAAAATACACAATGCAATCAACTTGTAAGTTTTTAAAAAAAAGGCTTTAGTCCATAGGCAGTCAGATCTATTGTTTGGCGGGTTGATTTTGACGTAATAGAATAGATGCATGACAGAAAGGGGCTGCTAATCTCAAGGGAGCCATGAAGCAACAGAGATAGGAAGGGGAAGAGTTTTGCACTCCCCTTTATGGCTGCACTCCAGGAACCCATTTCCCTCCGAGTAGGCACCAGTACCTGAAGGCTCTCCCACCTCCAGATAGGGATGAATTTTAGATAAGGCAATGGTTGGATAGAGACCAAAGAAGGTCACGAGGGCCTGGGTAAGCTGCTTTGTTCTGGGAGGATGAGAGCTTGTAATACAGGTGTGGGTGGGGCTCTTATGAAAGAGACTCCAGGGAGCTTCGGTGTTGGAAGTGTTGGAACATGGATAAATGTACTGAGAAGGCAACCCTCTGTAGCACTGATGAGAGCCCTCCCAAGGATCCGGACATGCTAACACGATGATATCCAACTTCCAGCCTCCCATACAGTGAAGAATGTTTCTCTTGTTTGTCAGCCGCACAGTCTGGGGAGGTAGCAGCTTAAAGGGTCTGGGTGAGAACTCATTTGACTGGATCGATGTGGGAATAAGGGAGGCAGAAAGGAGACGGGAGGCCTGGGAACAGGAGAGCTGATGGGGCAGGAGAACGAAAAGGAAAGAGATAGATAGTTCTTGGCTACCGGGTGGATGCCTTAGGCAGGAGAATGGCTGACTTTACAGGCCACCAGAGCCAGCTGAGAAACGTGGAAAGGCTATTTGATGGCTGTGTCAGTGTCACTGGGACCCAGCAGGAACCCTTTAGGTTCCTTTAGGTGATAGTGTGGACACTGGATGTCCATGCTTGGAGGGCTGCCCGATTCAAGAAGCATTTACAGGGTACAGTGGAGAGCTCCTTCTTCAACCTGCCCACCAAAATATCAACAGTCACAAAATCCATTCGTTCTGTGAGCCTCATTCTTTGGACACACTGTGTGATTATGACACTCACCCACCACTGTATGTGCCTCCAAATACCGCAGTCACCCCAAGGTGCTACTCTCCCCTAGGTCACTTCCTGAGTTGTCAAGTGGGAGAACGCTCCTCACACTTTAGTGAGCACCAGATTTGAAAGGCTGGTTAAAATAAGGGTGCTGAACTCCATCCTGAAGTTTACAGGATAAGTAAGTTGGTGGTGGCCAAAGAATTTGCATTTCTAACAAGGCTCCCAGTTGGTACTGAGGCTTCTAGTTCAGGAATCACACTTTGAGATTTCTCTCAAGTGTGTCCATTACTTGGCTCCCCTGGAGAGGCTGGCTCTGGTTCCTTGTGCATAAAGGCATCTGGTCTGGCTGTATGCGAGAATGCAAATGCCACCTCTCCACGCTGTTCAAATGCCAGCGCGGCACCATACACGAGTCTCCGGCATGGAGCCGGGGCAGACATCTGCACTGCCGTCAGCGCAGTAGGCCGACAGCTGCCGTTTCTGGGCCTGCTGTGACTAGGGCCTTGGGTCTCTTGCCATCACCAGCAAGGTGCCAGATAACCAGGGCAGAGTCTCCTCACCTTCTTCTCTGCAGTCTACTCAGCCACATCCTAGAGAGTCTGGGTGGCTTCCAAGGATATTTTTAAACTGTCGCACGGATGAATTCATCATCACATGTTACTGAAGCCCGAATCTTCCGTCCATCGTTAATGCCATTGAGAAGGAGACATCATCAATATTTGTTCTGAACATTAGAATTTTAGCTGATTTAGAGTGCTTGCTTTTTACTAAGGAGGTCTGGATAATGACAAACTTTTGAAAGGGAAACCTGTGCTCACTGGTACAACACCATTTCTCTGTGCCTAGGTCCCCTCAGGCCAGCTTTCTTTCCTTTGGATACCTTGTTACTTATGGAAAATTTTGGTAGGTAACACTTTTAAATTTAGGATTAGACCTTGAGTGACGAAAATTTGGAACTAGGTGAAGGGCCCTGTCAGTCTGGGTTAAGGTTCGGCTTTCAACCCTGTGCAATTAAACAGTTTTATGAGCATGGACCGAGATGTTAAAGGCTTGCTAGTATCATTCTGATTCAGAGATGGGAAGAATGGTCAACAGTCGGCACAGCAGAACTGTTTCGAGGGATTTTGATAAATTTGTGGAATGGACTGGGATTTATTTTTTTTTAAATTTTATTTATTTATTTATTTATTGGTTTTTCGAGACGGTTTCTCTGCAGCTTTAGGGATTTATTTTTTATGTAAACCAATCTTTTTTAAAGCAATAAAAGAAAACTGGGATCAGGATCTAAAGTCAAAAATATTTAGAAATTTTAGTTTCTAGGAAGTACTGTGTGTTGTTAGTGCTCTGTAGCTCCCCCCAAAGTTGATGGACAAGGCTGTACTAATAGACCAGCATGTCTACAATACACTCCGTCTGCAGCATTAAAGCAATTGGGGATTCACAGGCAAACAGAATCCTGTCCTGAGTGGCCCTGGCAATGAACAGACTGAATAATGTGTCTTCTTATGAGGCAATGAGGGATGTTAGCTCTCAACACAGAGAGGGAAACACCACAGATTTCAAATATTTTGAAAAGACTCCTGTGATCTCCATTTAGTTGGAATGGCCCCAAAGGCCAAATACAAAATCAATGAATGAAGTAATAGAGTTACAAATTCTGACTTACTATAAAGAAAAACATTTCCCTTCTTAGGGTCATCTGTAGATGCAGTAATGGGTGGGGGGAGGGGGGTTAGGGCAGAAGAGGAAGAAGAGAGTGCTGGGAACGGAATAGGATGCACATTTCCTTAGACACCTCTCATCCAGAGCCCGCACTTCTTTCATCTGGCTCATCAGCAGAGTGTGTTTGATAGTGCTGGGGACATCCTATCATCAGCTGAACAGCACCTCCAAGGAGGTGCAGCTGAAACCCGGGCGGGCTAGCCATCTGCCCATCTGTGATCACACTGGAGTCAATCCTGTGCTTCCCAAAGCTTCTGCCTAGAAAGGGTTGTCAATACAAACCATTTTCATTGCTCAGATACCTACTAAGTATTTCTCTGAATGCTTTCAAGCATCAGAGAAAAGTTCAAAGTGAGGTTGTGAGTTTCAACACATATCCTTGCCATGCATCTAAGTGAAGGCTTCCATGGGAGTCAGTATCTCGGGGGCCACACCAGGTGATCAACATCATTTTTGTGTTTATAAACAGTTCATATGTTTCTTGTAGCAGTTGCATACCCATAAGACCTGGGTGGATGGTGTCATGTTCCAACTCCTCCACTTCGATGAGATACCATGTTTATTCCTCATTCAGCAGCTCCAATAGCACCCCAGTATCCCGGATTTCACGTCTGTACAATGTCTGGCACTTACCTGCATTCCACAATATGTGATTTAGGAAATTACTAAAGAAAAAACTCTTTGTAGAAATCACCTAAAGACATGTGAGAGACATAGTTATATGTGCCATTCAAAAGATATGCGTCAAACAAGAAGAGTCAAGGCCTTGAATTATACTCTTAAAATATGCCAACAGTATAGATCTTTAAAATATGCCCCTTATTAAAGGCGATGAGTATGTTAATGTCACTAATGATAATTTACAATGTGTATGTGCATCAGAACATTACACTTTAAATATACAGTTTTTACTAAACAATTACAATAAAGCTGAGTCAAAAAGGATATTCAAGAAGAAACAGAAATATTTAAGTTTAAAATGCCTTTATGTATTAACAAATGAAACATAAAATGTCAGTTCACCAAAACCTGCATACAAACATTTGTAGTAAATTTATTTGTAATTTCCTAAAAAGGGTGGATGATGATCCATATGACCTTCAGTTGGTTAGTAGATAAAACGATAAGACTAGTCATACAACAGCATGGATGGACTTCTGATATATTCAGAAGACTGAGTACTATATGATTCCACTCATAGAACATTCTGGAAAAAGGCAAAATATACTGCAGGAGGCTGCAAATGAGCATTAGGAAACTTTTTAGGTAATGGAAATGCCCTGCATTTTCATTGTGCAGGGAACTGCATAACTGTGTGTGTGTGTGTGTGTGTGTGTGTGTGTGTGTGTGTGTGTGTGTGTGTGTCTAGATGTGTATGCCTATACCCACCTGTATTGAGGTTACAGTCTTCCCTCCACCTCATTTTCTAGACATGGAGTCTCTTAGTGAACCAGAAGTTTACTACTGGCAGTGAGTCAATGAGCTCCCGGCTTCCTCCTATCTCCATCTCCCAATGTTGTGGTAATTGGCACTTGTGGCAATACCCAACTTTATGTGGGTGTTAGGGATTCAAACTTGGGTCCTCACCCTTTCACAAATGATCTCATCTGCTGAGACATCTCAGCTGTCCAACACATTTGTTTTTTTAAAGCCCACAGAATAGACAGCAAATTTTTAATAGATCATACTAAAATCATACTTCATTTTAAAAATGGAGGCAAGTGAGAGATGGAGCAACCTTAGGAGGAAGCAGGAGACAAATCAGGCTTTCACGCTGAGAATTAGGTTCAGTCAAGAAGAGGGATTGGATATTGTCTTCTGAACACTGGTTTTCTTTATTGTGTATTCCCTCTTCCCTGGCTTAGTGTTGCTCCTGCTTGAGGTGAAGAATGGTCTTCCATCCCAGTGGTTTTTATTTCTCCTGCAGCATGGGCAAACACCAAGAAAATCCTGTCCTTTTCCCAGCTTCCTCAAAGGGCTGTAGGAAAACCCTTCTCCCCGAGCAGGCCTGCCCCTAACTCCAGGACTTTATGTGTTTCTCTGGAAAGTGATGATACAGGAGATTGACGCTGAGTTTCCATGGCTACTCTCCTACCCATAAAGGAAAGGAGCATAGGTATGAAGACATTCGATATTGTTGAGGTTCAAACACAACTTCTTCTGATCCTCTTTATGTGTAGTAGAGAAATGACCTCCCAAGGCAGTGGAAACTGTGCTCAGACCTCAGGCTTGCCTGAGGTCAGTGACTTTACTTTCCAAGCTCCAGCCTTCCCTTTCCCTCAGAAAGAATCTACAAGATCCTCATGGTCCATCCCAGGACAGGTTCTATCCTGTTCACAAAGCAAAATTGTCGGTGTGCACAGAAGCCTCGCTCTCTCTCCGCCATTCGTGGCGTCTCCCTAAATTATGTCACTAGGTACATGTTCTAGGGTTCCTCCACAGGAACACACACATCACCTGGAGTTCACATTCCAGCATCAGAGAGGCAAGGGTCACACTAGGGTGGTGTGACCTCAGGCAGACATTTTGCATAGGTCTTAATCTAAGCATGGCTGAGTGGCTGCTGGGGACTGAACGCTGGAGATTACTACATTAGCCGGGCTCATGGTAAACATTTAGTCAATGACAGCTGCTATTATTATCATTAAATGTCTTTGCCTTAAATATTTTATTACCTGTTTATTAAATGAGTGCATTAATAGTGCATTGACCGAACATGATTGCTATTTGTTGTTAGTAACGTATCTTTGCATTATTTTACCTTTATAACTATGACCTTTACAACACCCTCTTATCTGTCCCCTTCTTCAGTGCTGAAACTTACAGGCAAAATCCACACTGAGAGCATCATTCTGATTCCCACCTCCAGAGCTGACATAAAGTCTGGATCCTGGAGGTGCCAGGGTACATACCAATCAGGATCTGGTTCCCAGAGAACCAGGCCCAAGGATGGAAGGATACTAAGGGCAGGAGGCAGTGGTGGCCCCAGCAGTGTCTGCCTTCCTTCGGAGACCGATTTCTTTCCAGGTTTCTGATGAACACGTGAAAAGAAAAGCGGGGCTGGTGTTAAAACAGAGCCAGCCATAATTAAAGCAACAGCTCTTGTTTTCTAAATGCTATTTGCATGGTGCTTGGCTTTCTAGGCAATTCCCACATCTCTTCTACTTTCGGACAAGCTGCTTCCCCTATCGTTCTGGAAGTTGTGTCTGAGGGTGTTGCAGAGAATTAGAGAGCGCCCAGAAAGCTGGAGGAGAAGGGCAAAGTCTACTCCAGGAAGCCAGTCTCTTTCTTAATTCCAGTGACAGGGAAAAGAAGGTTCTTGGAGAGCCAATGCCTCTGAGAATTTCTGAGAGTGTGGAAGGGTAGTTATATACATGGCAGAGCCTTGAAACTCAGGAGGCCAAAGAACTTCCTGGCATAAGAGCAGTCATTGCTCCCCAAAGTCTGCAGCTAGGGAAGGGAAGGACTCAATACAATACATACATTACTAAGTCTGTGCTCGGCTGTCATCACCAACCTGCCCCCAAACATGTCAGGCTGGCATCATATTTCACCTGAATTAGATCTCTAATTTTTACTTTTATTTGGGATGTCTCTACCTAGATTGAGGTGGCAATTATTCAAGACTACTCTGTGTGTGTGTGTCCATATAGTACCATGAATCTATTTAATAAGTCATAAGTCATAATTTAGTGGTAGTCACACACTAGACTATGCCTCTCCTAGTGTTCCCATTTCTTTTCCATTCCCTCCCATCTTCCGGCTCCCTCATCTCCAGTATTATAATATTTTTCAATTCTGTTCCACCACCACCCCGCCCAGCCCAATTTGTCAAATGACTTTCAAACTCAGACACTTGTAATATCCCCAAACAAGCTCACAAATCAGAGATGTCTTTTGTCTGAGTCCTGGGAGCCAGAATGGCCTCTGAAGGGCCAAGATGTCCTTCTGCCAGCTGGGAACCGTATTTTCTTGAAGCCTCTGGCAGAATTTCATCCATCAATGTCCAAACAGTGCTATAAGGGGTCAAAGGTGACAACAAGCAATGCTTTAAAAGTTGGTGAAATAATGCAATTGCTTTTCCTAAAATCCCAGGTCCCCAAACATGTCAGGCTAGCGTGATACTTGTCCTGAGTTAGAGCACCAATTTTTCCTTTTCCTTGGGCTTTCTTTACAACCTAGATTGAGGTTGAGATTATTAAAAGCTACAGAGAGAGAGAGAGAGAGAGAGAGAGAGAGAGAGAGAGAGAGAGAGAGAGAGAGAGTGCGTGCATGCAAACGTGTATGTGTGCGCACACACACACATACACGTGCATGCTTGGGTGCACATATACTACTCTGAGTGTAGCTGCCTTCCGCTTCTCCCCAGTGGTGGATCAATCCCAAGAATGGCCGACCCCCGAATGATTTACATTTGGCTTCTGTGTATGTTGGGCAATTAATGCATAGTGGCATTGCCTTCCTAATTGGGCTTTGCATGGCTGACAAATGAGTTTGTGCTCCTTGAATACACACCAGCAGGGTGGTGAGCAGCTCATGGCAAACTGCACACTGATAACCCTAAGAGAGGGCAACCTGCCACATCATCAGCTCCTGGGGACCATTGTTCTCGTACACAGAGCATGGCCCAATCTTTCTCTGCAGTCTAGACTGCAACGGGGAGCTGTAAACCCGGAATCAGACTGAGATCTGAGAAAAATCCATAGCCTTTTTCCTTATCTGGCAATAACAGACCCTCTGGAGCTGGAGGCTGTGACAGAGGCAGCAGCCTCCTAAGACAGAGCCCTTTCAACAAATTCTGCCCAGGCAACCAGCTTCCTATATCTTGTCCCCCACACAATTAAAGTCCTTGACACAGGTGGGACTCTCTTTCTCCAGGCCCTGAGGACTAACCCCTCTGGAGCTACACACTAATCTGAGGTTTCTTGGGTGCTGTGATTTTTGCAGAGCAGAGCACAAACCCCAATTGAAAGTCAATGAAGTATTGAATTCAGAGTAAACACCGTCTCTTCCTTTCTCAGAATTCCAAACCAGGCTATCATTAACACAGACAGACTGGAGGGGAGTCTCCACTTAGAATGTGCCACAGCAATTCCCAAGGCACAGTAGGGTTGTGCCTGGCCTTGTGGTAGACCTTAGACTTAGGCTTAATAGAAAAATGTCTATGACTGTTCCCTGGTTATTCTGTGAGCTATAGAGCCCCTCTCTGTCCTCAGGAGCCTAAGCAGGGAGCCTGAAAAGTTGCTTAAAAGCACCAGATGGCCAGTGACCACCAGGGGGCTTGGTTCTTTGAGCTGCACTTCAGGGGAGGAGCTCACCCACCAGGGGCTGCAAGCGGGAGAGTGCAGGTCTCCAAATGCTTTACCCATCCACTTTTAGCAACTCAGCCAAGCCTGCCCCAAATGTCAATAGTTCCAGATGCCTGCTTCATCCTCCCCATCAGGAATTATACCCATGAAAGGAGCACTGGGAAGAGAGCAAGAGACAGAGAAGAAAGCAGAGAAAGGGAATGAGAAGAAACAGAAAAGAAAATGTAAGCATAGCTATGGGGGAACAGTCTAAGGGAGAGCACCAACAAGACTCACTGAATAGTTTCCAGGAATCAAGTACGTGCAGTGTGGGATTTAGTCTTTACAGTCATCTCAGGACAGGAGGTGCCTTTATTGTCGCCATACATCAGGCTGAAAAATTCAGACTCCATGTTTAGGTGTCGGTCCCTAAGACATGTAAGTATGTAAGAAGCTTCAGTGGTTTGGAGAAAGTGATGTCTGTGTCCTCATCCCAGCTCCTTGGAACTATACCTTGCCTAGAGTACAGGCTGTGTGAGCCCTGCCTTGACAAGTGAAATAGAGTTGTTGAAGTTCATGACATATTAAGGGCATTGTGGGACACTATGTTTCAGTTGTACATGAGTGCAATAGATGTCTGTATGTGCAGTGTTGAGATATAAGATGATTTTTTTTCTCCATATGAGATTCTCCCAGAAACTCTGCTTCATTTACCACCTTTACCTAAAAATCATGAGCCCTCCTATGCTTCCTATATCTGCAGGGCCTTGCGGGTATTCAAGACATTAGAGAAACTGCTTGGGTCACTGTTTGGGAGCATTCGGAAGAAGGCAGCTGGAGGGGAAGTTGGAAAAGGTTCAGTTCAAGCCGATCAGCAAGAAAGACAGCACAGTGGTTGCTGCCACTGCAACCCCTACTTTCCTGGTGGTGTGCTACCTGCCTACCTGTCCTTTGCCCATGGTGATACACTACTCACCCCCTGCCCACATCCTCTTCCTGCTAGTCTCCTCACCTCTGATTGGCTGACTCAGGCAGCCCTCACGAGAGGCAGCCCTCCATCTGATGGAGCCAGCAATGTGTAATGGGTTGATTGACATTCCCAGGATCTGACTCCCCATGCAGTCCGACTTGCAGATAATGTTAATGGCTGAGGAATTAAAATGTTGCTCGCTGTCTAATGAATGCAGCATGTGCCCAGATTAACACATGCCAGCTGCATCTCTGCAAACCAGGAAGCAGCAACAATTTCTAAATTATTTATCAGTTCCCTTATCTCCACCCCAAAAGAGAGTTAGCTTATGCATTTATTTATTTCATGGACCAATATGCAGAGTAATTGCTTTTGGGGGAGGAGGGATTTTGGTGGGTTTTTTTTTTTCCTATGGATTTTCTTTTCTTGCTTCAACAGCAGGGGGAAAAAAGAAAATATCATGTCAATGTCATTTGAATCATAATAGGTACAAATTCACTCCCCTGAATAAATAGAGAAGCTTATTTATCAAACACAGACAAGATGTCTGTCGAGTTGTTAACAGAGAGAAAGAGATGTGAGTAGGCAGAAGCAATTGCAAAAGTTTGCATATCTTCAGAGCTCCCTTGGGAGGGACAGCCAGCTCTTTCCCGGGCTGGGAACCCTGTGCTTTGGTTGTTGATTGTCAGGTCAAGCTTGGCTACCACAAGGGGAAAAGTAACAGATAATTCAGGGCACAGGTGCTCCCCCAAGGAGTAGAGAAGAGCTTATCCCCAATCAGCAACTTGTCTATCTATGGTAGCTGGAAGAGGGGAAACATCAAGGTGCGTGAGGAAAGTCTCAGATGAGTTTCCCCAGCATCTGCAGCTTTGGTTTTGGTCTTCTCTTTCTGAGGCTTCTTTCATCTTTGTTCCTGAAGTCGAAGGAGGCTGCTCTCTGGCACAGACTCAAGCTTCCCGTGTATCCTTTGTCTATGTCTGCCCTTCCACAGCCAGACCCCCCCCCCCCACCCCGGTACCAACAGCCAAGCCCCTCTAAGGTCACTCCTACAACATCCTCACTCTGTACCCCCTCCTGAGGAAAGTGCCACGATGTGACCCTTCCTGGCCATCATCTGCTAAGAACTCAGTGCCTCATACATACTGTCTCATTTAGTTCTCACAATAGACCATTTTGAAAACGCAATCTGTGGCACTCTTCCATAATTAGAAAACCCAATCCTAACTAATCATTTGTTTAAGGTCATTCCCAATAACATCAAGTGTCTAAACAAGATTCGAGCTTAAAATCTTGTTCTTATATTATGTTACCATCCCAGGTAGACAACCGAGACCTGAGCTGGGGATCAGGAATCCTGGTTCCATATCTGACTGTTGAGTATTATGGGGCAAGTTGTCTCTCCCTTGCCAGTGGCTTTCTGTGAAATAGCAGGGAAGGTGGACCAAGAAGAGATTGCCAAGTTTTAAACCCTGATGCTACCACAGCATAAAATTGGAGAAGTTACTAGAGGTTAGCGTCTTCAACTATACAGTGCAAGTGATTGTCATTATAGCTCCCACAAGAGAATGGTTTTGAGCATTACATGAGCCATTCAATGGGAAACAGAAACTCTGGAGCTTTGTGTAGTAAACACTTAGTACATATTAGCTCCTATTATCTAGCATTTGCCTGTGTTACATATTTATAACACAAGGGAGTTAGAGACAGAAGCGTTAAGGTCTTTGGTTTAGGAATAGTGTGGATCTGCTCTGTGTTTAAGCTTTCTTAAGCATCTCGAGCTCTTAATGGTGCGAGGCTGAGGAGAGCACAGCTATAGTAGATAAACAGAACGGCAGGGTGGTATAAGTTGCACACACGTGAGATACCTTTTACACTGGCAAAGCGGCTCACACCTATATGTCATTCCATGTGATTCCCGTGGCCCTCAAGCTATCCTCTTGAATAGCATGGGGTTAATTTGCTCTATTTTAATGAGTTGTTCAGTGAGTATCCAAAAGTTAAAAGAATTGACAGGAATCTTAGATCCACACTAAATGCTTCCAAGAAAGTTCTTAGTTGCGCAAAACAAGACAAAGAGATTTGAGATTCTGTGTTAAACTCCAAGCAAGGAGGCACCCTAGAAAGCAGGCTCTTGTCTGACAGCATTAGACATTGCTTTCACTCCAAAATAAAAGACCGGACACAGCAAGACGGATGGCTTATTCCACCACCTCATCCTGCCCCTCTAAGCATCGAAATGTACTCCTTTTCTCTTTTTTTTCTGATGAGAAAGCAACCAGCCTTACCTCCTGTCATCCCTCCATGCTGGCACACATTGGCATTATCTTGAAAGTAGAGAATTATCTGGGAGAAAAGACATGAAATAGCCCAAGGCAGGAAGGGGTTGTGGAAAGCTCAAAGCCTGACCTATGGGAGCCAGTTAAGCTGCTCCCAAGGGCTCCTCTTGTTACCTGGGGAGTCACACGTACACCAGTACACATTCCTCTTGGCGTGTACCTACTCAAAGTCAGAACAAAGGTCCTGGGGGATGGGAGAGGCTAGAGATCTGTGAACTTAAAATGAGATGTATCCAGTGTCCCTGGAGGTTGTTCTAAGTAATACGTAGAGACATGAGCTTATTAATGCTTGCACTCCCAACCCCCTGAAGCCTTTATTATATAGCTAGTGTACTTCTGATTAAGACACAGGTTCCTGAGTAGAAATGCCATCTCCCTCAGGAGATCATAAGCTCAGGGTTGATAGGAAGCCAGCCATGTTCTTTTACGTCCTCTGTCACCTAACATCATGCTGGGAGCATTCTAGGTGCTGAATGAATTCCTGGAAACCAAATAGAATTGACCAAGCTGGATCCTGCAGATATATAATTTCTATAAAAAAAATACTGTCAATTCTTCTGTGCTCTTGATGGGGAGTTTAATTTTGATGCAAATGCCTTCAGGGAGGAGGTGTTTGTCTATGAGACAACTTGGTTTATGGCTTCTCTAGGCACAAAGCATGGTGCTGTTTGCTTTCCCAAATAAATTCTTCTTGGCTCATTCATTACTCAAATGACTGATATTTATGGAATTCTTGCTCTATGCCAGGTAAAGCATGCCCATGTGGGGAAATGGTGCTGTCTGAGTCTTTGTCCACCTAGGATTTAGGAGGAAAGGTGGATATTCTGTGGCTGTCCCATAAACTGTTCCTGTTTCGTTGACTCACTATATTAAATAGGGTTAGTAAGTGCGTTGGCTGCTCTTGTTTCACTGTAACCAAATGCCCAACAGAAGCAACCTAAGGGGGCAAAGAAAATTTTGGTCCATAGAGTCAAATATTTTAGTCTAAAGTCTTCGGCTCCACTGACTTTGGACTCACAGGAAGCAGTATACCATGGTGGCAGGAGTGTGGAACAGAAACTCTCCATCTTAGAATGGAAGGAAGCAGAGTGGAGCTACAACAGGAAAGAGGGAGAGGAAGACACAGCCCTACAGACATGGCCCCGGCGACCTGCTTCCTCCAACCAGGCCCTGGCTTCCAGCTTCCACTGGAAGACTTTCAATAGTCTCCTTGATGGTTAATCTGGATTAGTTGTTCTTTAGGATCAGCCTCTATTTCACCGTCTCCTGAAGCATCCTCATAGACACATCGAGAAATGTGCTTTCCTAAGGCCATGTAGGCACTTCTCCAGCCAATCAAGTGGACAATCAGGATTAGTGTCACGTAACAACTGGGAGGCATATAAAGAAGGCATGCAGCCTTATGCTCTGGAGGACAGCATGGCAGAGAGGGGCAGGTCTTTGGGGGGGGGGCTGTTGTTTATATGAAGACGTAGGAAGTGATGGTGAGAATTCTTGGAAACTTGGAGGTGAGTTCCAGGATGAAGTGTTAAAATTAAGGTAACTGCATTTCTTCACCATGATCATAGCTGGTATAGAGGAAGGAGCCCTTAAATTAATGCCATCTTGAAAGGCTCAATGTCCTCACCCTAGCCTGCTCTCTCCAGGGATCAAGAGGAGAAGGGAAATTTGGAAGTGCTGTCTACTTGCTCAAACTATAGGAGTTTACGCAGAACAGCTGGTGCTTGTCCTTCTATCAGGCATCTTCCACGGAGTCCACGTAGGAATAAGTTCTTCTCAGCAGTGACGCAAAAGGAAGGGAATCAATCTTTGCATGTGGAGCAATTCCAGAGAGAACATAGATAGGCTGCCCAGTGCGGTGATGGCTGGGGGTTCCAACTGGCTTCCTAGACCAAGACGTTTAAATCAGCAGGCAGCGCTTCAGTCCTGACCATCTCTCATTCCTGGTTTTCCTGGCCTGGATGCCATGTTATGAACAACAGGAAGCCATGCTGCTCCAGGGCTATAGCTGAGATTCTTCTTTCTGCCCACAGCGGGGGGTTCCCCAAGTGAGTGGTTCTGTAGCTGTTTAATTACATGATGACGGGAAGATGCCACCCTGCTGGGCTTCATTGCTTTCAGTGTTACTTCTTGGTCTCAGAGGGGTTCTTGGGCATTCTTCTTGTCCCAAGAAACTAGTGTAAACATGTTAGCGAAGAATGGGGACAATGGGGAATAACCATCTAGAAGTAGATGGAAGCTAAATACGTAAGAAACTGAGTCCTTAGTTACAGCTGTCCTGCTTTATGGATTTTTATGGATTTAGCTAGTCCAAAACCCACCTCATGTTCTCTCTCTCTCTCTCTCTCTCTCTCTCTCTCTCTCTCTGTGTGTGTGTGTGTGTGTGTGTGTGTGTGTCTGTCTGTCTGTCTGTCTGTCTGTCTGTGTGTGTGTTTGGAGAGTGACTAATAGAAAAGGCAGAGGATCAATGAATGACTCATAATGACCAAATACAACAAAGCAGGTGTTAGGTATCCTAGGGAAAGTACAGCCATTTTCCAAATCAATTCAGCATGACTTTTTCACACCGAGAAGAAAGCGGGGGTATGAATGACAGGGAGAAGGAGTTTAATTTTTTTATATATAATTTTTTAACTTGAAACATGTCTATTTGGCAATGAATGCATGTATGCAATTTTAATTCCTTAAAATGAGGCCTCTGAGTTAGCTGGGCATAATGAGACACCTATTTAGCAGATGAAGAAATTAAGGTTTGGGAAACTATATAAAGGAGGGAAATACCAGTTCAGACTCACGTCTGTCTGACTCAAAGTCCCATACTAACTTACCACATCCCAGGGGTGTTGTCACCCCTAGACTCCTTTTCAAGCTGTTTCTGCACCTAACCCACCAGCTCTGGGAACTATGGAGCGTAGAATAGATTTCAAGCACTGGAAGGAATCGGAGGAATAAATTAATAATAATATCAATATTAATAACTAACATTTACATGGTGATTACTATTTTCTAAATTGTGTTCGTAACATTTGACATGTGCTGGCTCATTTAATGAGATGCTTATATCTGAAAAATTGACCACTAACTGGAACGTGGCTCTGACTCTGAGCAGGAAGCTCCTCACTCATCCTGACTGGTTGGTGAGCAGCAAAAACTGAGAGGAAGCCATGTCCTAAGCTAGAGCCAAGGTAGGCAGAAGTACCATGGGCTGTGGCATAGCATCTCCTTACCACAGCAGAAATTCTCCATTCTCTGACCTCTACCTTCCTAAGGGAGCCAGCCCTGAGCAAAATGTGTGGACCATGAAAAGAGCAGTAGGCTTGAGACTCCATCCAGACACTAACTTTTTGCTTCTTATTCTATGCTGGGGGCACGGGCTTCCTTTACAGCCTGGGAATGCTAGCGACTAAGGTGTTCCTTCAGATGCTAAGCCTGGTCGGATGGAGTTTCAATCAAGCAAACTAGAGACCAGAAGTCCTGCAGTTTCCTAGCTGCAACGTTTTGAGAGGCTTAGACGTGCAACTGCGAAGGGAAAACAGGACAGACATCAGCCAGCAGCTGCTGTCCTACAGCCCAGCAGTGTGCTGAAGAGAGGCGGCTTCCTGTCCCTTTCCTCCATAGTGATCCCAAAGAGGATACCTCAGCTACTAACCATCCTACACAGCTGGGCAGTGCCCTCCTGCCTGAGGACGAGCTGTCCCTTACATTTCTAGGAGATCCTGACTCCCCACTCCCTCTCTGTTCCACTCTTTCTTTCTTCTTTCTCCAATATCTTCAATCTCCCCCTCCCTGACAATGTTTTCTCAATCTACATATTGTTTTAACTGGCCGATTTTCTTTTAGACATAAAGAATTAAAATAACCCTCACTCTGTGCTATCTAGTGATGGCCTACCTCCACTCCAGTCTAATCCATCTTCATAGAGGAGTTCTCACCTCCTCGCTACCTTTACCTTTGCAACACATCTTCCGTATCCAGCCCTCACCCCACTGCAATCGGACCTGGGGTCCTACCATGTCACTAAAATTACTCTCTTTAAAATTCAGAATAAGGGATCTGTGCATGACAAAACCACAGGGCGTTTTTAGGACTTTGATGATACCTCTGGTTTTTTGTTTTTGTTTTTGTTTGTTTGTTTTTGTTTTTATCATATGCACGTATCACATCACATCTCTGTGACAGGTGATAGGGCTGGCCTGGTTTCCCACCTGAAATGCTTCTGCCTGGGTTTTGAGGCACCTTCATTTCTTTCCCAGCTGATTTCTAACATAGTTGATATTTTTGGGTCCTACACTTAGTTCTTGG
This sequence comes from Arvicola amphibius, assembly GCF_903992535.2. Taxonomy (NCBI): domain Eukaryota; kingdom Metazoa; phylum Chordata; class Mammalia; order Rodentia; family Cricetidae; genus Arvicola; species Arvicola amphibius. Next base: position 98,242,846 of record NC_052049.1, on the reverse strand, counting down.
CCATTAAGCCCTGTTCTTAACACCTATCTCAGTATTCTGGGCCTTAACCTTGGTGTGCACCGCAGCAGTCTATGTGTTCTGCTGGGGAATTTCACGTGTATCCATGCTGGTACATTCCACTGACTTGCTACAGACTCCCAAATCTTTATCTCCAGCTCAAGAGTTCCATACCTATCTAGCCCACTCTGCTGAGCTGTCACCTGGATGCCTCCCAGGGACCATATGCTTCAGGCTCTTTACTGGCAGCCTGGATTCATCTTCTTTATCTCCTACCCTGCTTCCTTCTGACTTCTCTGTTTTTGTAGCTCTCCCATCTGCTAACTTGCCCAGCAAGGAACCTGGACTTCTCAATATTCATCTTTCTCCAGTGATACATTTAGAATCAGTCACCAGTTCTGGAAGCTTATTTCAAATCCATTTTGGTCATCCTGATACCATTCCCTTAGGACAGTTTCTCATTTTACACTTTTTGGACCATTATATAACTCTGCCTGACCTCTGCTTCACTCAAAAATCTCTCTATGTCGCTCATAGAACATTGTTTTCAAAATGCTGAACTGCCATTGTGAGTCCTCATATCCCACCAAAGTCTAAACTTGTTCATATCCCGGAGTCACGTTGAATTCCAGGCACAGTTCAGCCCAGGTCTGTGAAGTCCCTGTTCCTTGTGTGCTAACCAAAGCATAACACTTTCAGTTGCCCAAATTACTCTCTGACCGTAGTGTTCCATCTACTTGGAACGCCTCTCCCCAATTGTTATTTGACAATGCTAGCTTTTAGTCCCTGCTCTCAGTTCATTAAGAGTGTGTTCCGGGCAAAGGAAACGAATGGCTTTGGAAACTAGTCCCAGATTCATAAATAAACAGATGAAACTCTTGACACATATTTAAATGGTAGGGATTAAGGAAGTTCATAGCTAGTGAACATTCCTTATTTACAGTTATTTTTATCAATTTATCACTTTTTTTTGGAGGTGTCCTTTACAAATTTCCCTTGGGAAAAATTAATCCTTCACATTCTTATTAGACCCCCACAGAGAAGAGGGTCACGACAGTAGCCAAGATGAAGTTCTTGGTGAGATGGGACAAAGGGTATAAAGTCACAGAAGGACTGGAAGAGAAAAATGCAACAAAACCCAAGAGCACACGTTAGAGGCCAGTCTGCACCCCAGACCTGACTTGAGCCAATCCTGTAACTGACTGCCCTGAGTTAGGTGTTAAGTTCACACCTAGGTCACCTAAAATGGGAGAGAGGAAACGCTCCTCTAAATAATACAAATACGAAGACTGTAATTACCCCCTTGCAACACTATGCACACTTTCTTAAAGGGGAAAAAAGGCTGTCAAAGATAATTTTTTTTTAATGTGAACTTTTAAGACAGACCAAAGAATATTCAAGCTTAAGCCGGGCGGTGGTGGCGCACGCCTTTAATCCCAGCGCTCGGGAGGCAGAGGCAGGCGGATCTCTGTGAGTTCGAGGCCAGCCTGGTCTACAAGAGCTAGTTCCAGGCCAGGCTCTAAAAAAGCTGCAGAGAAACCCTGTCTCGAAAAACCAAAAAAAAAAAAAAAAAAAAAAAAAAAAAAAAAAAAAAAAAAAGAAAAGAAAAAGAAAAAGAATATTCAAGCTTTAGAAATGAAAGCTAAAGGTAATGAACTCAGTACCCTACAGACTGGTGAAGACAGAGCGAGGAAGAAGTAGATTCATCATCCAAAGACTGCACTGAAGCAAGAGCCAGGAAGAGAAAGACCAACTCAGCAAATATAAGAAGTGTTGGCTATTAACTGTGTATCAGTTCTGCAGGTTAAATTTGATGAGTTATAAAAACAGATGGGGAGTTGGAGAGTGGATGGTAGAGATGGGCTTCAAAAGCTATGTCCCCAGAGGACTCCAACAGATCCCCGTGTCACCGAGCTCTTGCTCACTCGGGGGTGGACGGGGAGGAAGGAGAAGTGAAGGTAGGATGGTTCTTAGGGCTGAGGCCGGTCCAGTCTCTTTTCTTTATCAGCCAGCCTCTTGATATTTACAGGCTACAGAGCAATGGGAGGAGGCACACGCTTCTAACTTGTGCTCAAGAGGGTTTATGTGTGTTCTGGGCTAGTTTGTAAGACAGCTGTCCCAATAAAGGATTTATCAAGACAATAAAAGGGAGAGAAAAAGAGCCTAGGGACCCTCTAGTGAAAATAGCTTTAGATTATGAGAGACTAAGAGGGAGTGATTTGAGAAAAACTCACAGTGTCCCCTATCCTTTATCCTACCTAGTCCAACGTGGAGCAGAATACATTTCATTCTCATCTTAGGGTATAACAACTACAGGTACTTGATCCTGTCTTTCTTTGGTGACCTTCCTGAATATCAGAAGAGTTTTTCTTCATTAGATATTACTTTCCTATTTGGAATAAGGACATAAGGATGACGTTTTGGGGACTATTGTTATGACTATCCTCTACTCAACAGACATGGCTGCTCCATCTGTCTCCGTGGACCACTTTCCATCTGCCCACCTCTTTGATGGTGATGCTTGCAGTGTCTGTGTTCCTATTTTCAATGGTTAATCTTCATTGTCTATGTGGTTGGATTTAGTCTTGTCTAGAAGACACACCTATAGCCATGACAGTAAGGGCTTTTCCAGGGAAGTTTAACCAAGTGGGAGCAATACCAACCCTAAGTAGGAGTGGCAGTGTCCCTTGAACAAGGACACAGAGTAAAGAGATAAAAAGAAGAAAGTGATTAGAGCACCATCCATTTCTCCCTCTGTTTCATAACCACAACCATGATATGACAGCTGCCTCACAACCTTGTCTCCATGCCTCCTCCGCCATGATGAACGGTGGCCTCTTAGACTGTGAGCCAGAGTAACTTCTGTCTAGCCAGAGCTGTTGCTTGTCATGTATTTGGTTGCAGCAATGAGAAAAATAGCTAATGTATTCCAGATTTTATTTTTTGCCTTCTCCTTGACTTGGTAGAACCATTTGCTAATGAGTCCCAAATTGCTATTGCCAAGATAGATACTATTTCTGGATTTCTCTTCCTAGACATATCAGAAGGCCCCGCATTGCAGGTGATAAAAGCTGTGCTCGCCACAGCTCTCTGCTCCTTCCTGTTTCTCCTCAATCAGAAGTTCAGTTCTGTAATCTGTAGGTAATTCTAGGTTCCTCTCCCACGTTTATCCGCAGCTTCTAGCTGGTCACCGAGTTCTGACAATTTTATTAAGACCGGTGGAATCAGCCCTGCTTATATTAGTATTGCCTCAGGTAGCACACATAGCTTTCTGGCTTCTACCATAGCAGAGCTCTAAACTGAACGTCTTGCCTCTGGTCTTAATCCTTTTCATGTATTTTCATACTGCCTTCAAAATAATTCTTTACACACACACACACACACACACACACACACACAGAGAGAGAGAGAGAGAGAGAGAGAGAGAGAGAGAGAGAGAGAGAGACCTAATCAGATAAGACCAATTGTTTTTGAAAAATCTGCAAAGGCCTCCCAAACTTTTGGCACAAGCTCCTGCACACACACAAGATTTTTAAATGATCCAATAATTCTTCAACACTCAAGCTGCATCTCTTTCTTCATCCTAACTTTTTTGCAATTTCCTTCATCTTGTTTTTATACTCAGAATGTTTCCCCTCTTACCTAAATTACTTTGTCTTTCCTATCTGGCTATTTTAATGCATCAGGAGCCATTTTCTGGAGTTTTGGTGAAAGACTTCTATCCCATTTTGCTGTGATGTCACAACGCTCATCCATGTCCTTAACATACTGGCCATCCCATAGCAGAGCAAGCCTGCATCCTTTCTGTTTATGCCTCTCGGTCACAAGACTATAAGGCTCTCTCCCCCATATTTTGCAGCATCCTCTGCAGCAGGTATTGGGCAGACATGAATGTATGACATCACTGTGGCTACTGTTACTAAAAACAATCTTTTTAGTCCACATTCTTTATTACACAGTGCTCCAGATGGAAAAAGACTACTCAGGTGTTCCCAGAAGAGATGGTTACTTCTTAAAGATAGCTGCTTCTACCCAGTGAAACATTTTTAAAGATTAAAGTGGATCATCTGAACTGCATGAACAAACCAGGTACAGCCATACATAACCCAGAACGCCACAGCATCCATTTCTGGTTATTTGGGTTCTTTATGTTGGGTCTACTCTATTCCACTCATGAGTTGGTAGGGGCAGTAAAGGGCACATTTTAGAGCAGCCCGGGGCTGATAAAGTTCACCATGAAGGCAGCTTGCTGAGGGCAGCCCTCACAATGAGTACCCTGCATGCAACATTGCAAAACCAGGAGCTCTCTAAAGCCCTGTTTATAAGCATTCTCTCCGTGGCGATTCAATTAGCCAATTATTCATAATTCATTTATAGAGCCACAAAGCTTGCTTTGAACACCTGTTATATGCCTTCAATATAGAGATGAATTAGAGACAGCCTCCCTGTCCTTGTGAAGTGTTTTAGAGCTCAGCAGAGGAGAGAAAGGTACAAACAGACGATTATAATGCAGTGGGAAAGGATACACTAATAGACGGCTATACAAAGGGCAAGTTTTCTAGACAGGAAGAAGAGACCGGCAATCTAGGCAGAGTCAGCAGCAATCATTGAATTTGAGAAGAATAGGAGGCAGCATGAGAGATTTGAGGTGTCGGGAAGCAGGAGCGATGCATCATAAAAACGAGCGCCCATGGGTTACTTGGGGAGCACGCGAAAGGGAATATTGAGAACTGAGCCTCAGACTCAAACTAAGAGTTGCCTGAGGCAAAGGAAGAAGAAAGAAGGGTCTAGGGCTTGGATCTTTTTTTTTTGTCCCCCATCAGTTTGGTCCCCAGACTAGTAGTGTTTGAAAGAGCGGCGAAACCGTAAGAAGCGAGTCCTAATATGAGATCCTTAGGTTTCAGGGGCACTGCCCTGGGAAGGGTTTAAATCATCTTTGTGAGATCTTTGTACTCCCACAGGGGCTACTTGTCTTGAAAGCTGGCTCGGTTCCCAAAACAGTAGCTGGCATCCTTAGCTGATGGGTTTCTTCTACCATGGACATGCCTCCTGTTGTGAAGCCGTGACTTTGAGGGTCTCACCAGAGGCGGGGGTTTGTGGCTTCCCTTTTTGGATGGTCAGTTTCCCAGACTCAGTGAAATCCAACTCTTGAGTCTGTACAGTCAGCCTGTCTCAGGTATTTTGTTATGGTAATGAGAAAAAATGGACTAAACATGAGGCAAAGGTTTGAACCCCATACCTTTAAATACTGAAGAACCCCTAGGTAGGTATTCTAAGGAGGAAAAATGGGCTCTGTAGCATTTTGAGGGGGTGAGTCTGGAAATTACTGTGTTGAACTGATAAGTATTGCAATTGTGCAAGAAAGAAATGGTGAAGAACCAAACCGGGGCCGTGGCAGCAGGGAAGGAGGAAACTCAAAGGAGATGGGGGACAGAGAAGGCTGAGGTAACAGAATATGTGGTGAAGCAGGACAGGAGGGGCCAGGGCAAGGCCAGGCAAGTACCCACTCTGTACAGAAATGACACAGGGGCCAAAGCTCAATAACACTGAAGACTATTTAATTACATGCTTTTTTTAAAAAAAAATCAAAATCAATATTAAAAGTAATTGACAAAATATCACAATTTTATATAGAGACAGAATCAGTATTTCTGATTTTTGCTTTTGCCTCTAGCTCTAATATGGCCTGGTAGTGTTCTAATCATAGCTTTATTTAAACAATGGATAGATTGTTTATAACAGTGTTTATGCATTGATTTTTTTTTTTATGTTGACAGTCATGGATGAGGGAAGGGACTCACAGGGCTGTGCCCCCTCCCCAGGGAGCTACAGGTTCCTGGGGGCCAGGAAGTTAATGTATCCATTTATAAAGTCACTGGTGAGCTGTCATTGCCCTAGAGGATAGATTCATACCCAATACTCCCATGGGCAGCAAGCACAAAACACAAAGATCTGAAAGTGGGGAGGGAAATTAGGCCAAGAAAGAAGGTGATGAGCAGGAGTTGAGAGGGGAATAAAAGAGATGGAGAGGGTGAGTGTTATCAGATTGCATTGCACACACATGTGAAACTGTCAAAGAAAAACATTTATCCAAAAAAAGGATATAAAAAATGAAGACATCAGTAAGTGGAAGCCTGTTGGCTTTTCAGTAAATTATTCTAATTTTTAAATTATTGAAGTACTTATTTTTTAATAATAGTAAAAAAAAGATTTAAAAAATAGTAAAAATTGTTGACTCCAGTTGTTATTTGTTTTAAATTTTTTTTTTTTGGTATGTTCTTAAATTTTATACCATGCCCATGGCCCTGGAACAGAGCAAGGGGACAGAGAGGTAGATTGTACTGAAAAGATGATGTCAAATAAGATGTGGCGGTAGACCACCACGGAGCTTTTCTCATCCTTCAGTACACACTGGGTACCTTCCCTCTGTCCTTCCAATGCTGATGAGTCTGGTTCTTTTCGCCAAAGAAGGCATCATGCAGACCCCATCCATGTTCTCCCTTGGCGCAATCCCAGCGTGGGTCTCCAGTGAGGAAACTTTGTGCACAACTTGCCTAAACATCACACATACTTTGGAGAAAGCATGGAAACTTGTCTCTAAGCTCCAGCCGTTTCTAAAATAGTGGTGGTTTAAAATAAAGCAGCATGATTTAAGGAATTCCTATAGAGCAGATTGTGGGAAGCAGCAGAGATCCTCTGAAACAAAAAGTCCAGGCAAAGAGTGCCAAAGAGTATCTTACTCTTCCTGGGTCAAGCAGCATGGGAGAGAAATGTGGCCCGCTCGCAGGGGCAGGCAGCTCTATGCCCATGCCGTCAGTGGGGGAAGAAACTCACTTCCATTCAATCCATGAAGGTTCTTTTCGCTTTACAAGCTGGCTGGATGCAGATATAGTGTATGCGTTGAATCTTTCATCTCTGAAAAGCTTGGTAGGTGGTCTCTGGAAATGGAAGAGATAACTTAATAAGAGTTTTCAAAATGAATGCCCATATGCAAATAAAGTGCATTGGTCAGGGTTGGAGGGGAGAGAGGAGGTATTGGGAGGGAAGGGGATCTCATCAGAAGGCTTGGGTAGAGAAAATGCTAGAGTAGGCAGGAATGGCCATTGCTGTAGATTTCGAGAATAGTGGGGAATGGATGGAAACGAGCTAAGAATGTCAAACAGCCTCTCTTTTCCTAAGAAAGTTGCTGAGTAGATTGCCTGCCGAAAGCATGGGTTCAGGTGGGTACTTAGCAGGGTGTAACAGTCACAAAGTACGCACTGAGAGTTGGCCACAGGTAATTAACGCATTTGAAAGCAAATCTGTGTATCTTCTGAAACTGTAGCCGGTAATCCAGACTTCCTTCGATTTCTATAGCCATGTAATGTTTCTCTCTGGCTATGATCACCTGGGCAGAGCTTGGAGAAGGAGGAAGTTTGGACCTATGCAAAGGGCCGTGGGAGACGGGACACTTAAGATGTGTTGCGGGCAATGGCTGCTGAGACGAGACGGAGGAGACAAATGATGTTGGTGAGCATAAGCATCCCCGTGTTATGCAGTATCTTCATGAACTGAAAACAGGACGGGATCTTCATGATTACTTCCTCCTGTCGCAGTAGAATGAGCCCCAGGCCAGCATAGGCAGCCACACAGCCAGCACTTTCTAATAAATGGAGCAAATGGAGACTTGGTATTTGTTTTTTGTTGTTACTGTTGTTAATCTTGGCATCCCCTTCAATCATCCTGAGCTCTGCGTCATTAACAGCATTGCCTCTGCTTTTGAAATGCAGCCATGCAGCTCCCTCTCAGGCAAAAGAATATGCTGTAACTGCCTCTTGAAAATGGGGTTCAGGAAGAGGGATGGTAAATAAAATATATGTCTTTAGTAGCACAATAATTGCCCTGTGCTATTAAGCCCCGCCCCCTATCCTCCAACTAGCATCCAACTATATAGCTGAAATCCTGGAGTCAGGGATGAAGGCATCATTCCCAGGTTGATGATGATGACGGTTACCCCTAACGTTTCTTACAGCCATACTGAATACAGTTGTCAGGGCAGAAGAAGGCTGAGACGGCGGTATGTAATTAACCTACTTGGATTTGTGCCCAAGGAACCCAAGGTTAATGGCCCTGGGAACAGGAGCATTAATGCCCACTAATGGTCAGGCCCCCTTTCATGTCTCACTCATTAGAGCTACCTTTTATCTTCTATAAGATCATGGCCTTTGGTCCGGGGTCTGAGGGTAATGGGGAGTTGCCACACCCCCAGACAATGTGTTATGCATTCTGACAGCTTCTGTCTGGAGCTTGATCCTCCCCATCACAATATTCAGGTAGAGCATCGAGCAGCTCTCAACACATTCCAGCCATCTGCTGAGCATCGCGGCTGATAGCTAAGATGAGCGTGATGCATATTCATGGGCAAAATCATTTCAGGTTTCCTTCCAGCAGACTGACAAAAACGTGGCACCCTCTTGCTTCTCACCTGTTTGAGCTCCTCTGTCGCTACACTCCCTGGGAGAGCGAGAAGAGGCTTTAGCCTGTAACACATCCTCACTCATACTTGATGCAGCAATAGAATCCTTAGCAGGTGAATTTTGACTGCCCTCTGCCCTCCCCTGATTGACTAAAAGGATGCTATTTTTGTCTATTCTTTTCTGTTTCCCCCATTCCCTTTACCCTCTTCAAGAAAACCCTACCTTTGCCATATGCTAATCTTGTGGGATCAGCTTTTGTAATGCAAACTAGGGACGGTGGCTAGAGGAAGACAGAGTGGGGGGGAGGGGGGGGATAAGGCAGAGAGATAGCAAAAGAGAGAGGAGCCAGCAGTGTGTGGTGGTGCAGGCCCATAATTCCAACACTGGGGAGGTAGAGGGAGGAGGATCCAGAGTTTGAGGCCGTCATGAGCTACTTAGAGAGAACCCCACCACCACCTCCTCCAAAAGAAGAAAGACAGGGAGGGAGATGAAGAAACATGAGCCAAATTCAGTCTGGGCATGAGTTGGGGTGGAGAGTTAAGTATGGGCTTGGCAGGCATAAAGGTTTAGGCAGCCTTCTTGTGTGGGAGAGGAATCACATAGGTAAGTAGGGGGAAGTGAATTAGGGCCTTAATATGAGTAAAGAATTCAGTGACACCACATCTTCTCAGGCCTTTAAGGGGGTGAGGGTAGGGGTTGGAGACCACTAACTTCACAGGACTTTGTGCTTCCTCTCCTGAGATGTGCTTACAGGAGAGTCCCTGGCTTTGTACAACAGTTGCAATCCCATTCTTATTTAATCCTCCCCCAGACACTCAGCAGTCAGAATCACAGTCCTCTTATAAGTCCCACAGCCATAGAACCACTAACTTGTTCATGGTCACACAGCACAAGCAACTCAGTGCAGGGCAGACGTTTGAGATTGTTTTCTTTGTTTTATCAAAGGGAAGAGAAAAAAGGGGCGGAGGCTGTTAGGAGCCCAAACTGAGTATTTAAGTAGGAGTGGGAATTTGAGAAACGATATGGGAGTCTTCTTCAGGTTCCCCCAAACTCATTGCCCTTCGTGGCAAGGATGGGGACTTCTCTTCTTACAGCAGATTGGCTTTGGTGGCTGCTAGGTTTCCTTTATTTCTCTGGCCTTTTCTGTTGACCCAAGAAAAGGGCAGTGGATGGGGTGGGATGGGGAAGGAGAATCCATCTTCTACCTTTGGCAATTAAGGAACAGCCAGGGGTAGAATGGGAGCTCTCTCAGTGCCGCCAGCTTTGGCATTTCCTACAAGAGCCTGAATGATAATTCATGCCATTAAAGCATCTGAAATCAGATGCAGTGCCAATCATTCCTCTGTGTGAACATCCCACTGGCTGAACAGAAGCATCTCAATAGCCCTGGTGTCCTAATTTTCCTAGTCAGAGACAACAAAACCCCAGGTAATGAGCGGAGGAGGGACCGAGTCCCAGGGGCACACTCACTGGGGGAGTCTCTTGGGCTTAAATACATCTAAAGCAGGCCCAAAAGAAAGCAGTGATTACAGGCTAATTTTCTGCCTGCATTACGTTAAGTGTCCCAGCGTCTATACAAATGACAATCACTTTGTGCCAGAAATCTATTTACTGAATTGCTCTTATTGGTAAATTTTATATTGGCAGAAGAAGGAGCCTTGAGGAAGGTTTCTCAATTTAAAGGTGAGGGTATCAGGGTACCAGTCAAAGAGGTAAAACTGGCATATAGTCACAGGCTGATTCTCCTTTTTAAGTGTAAATACCTAAGAAGGAAAATTATCCTGCCCTTTACCTGGTGAGGATCTGGAGGGTCCAAGCTTTTGACTGGAGAAGAAAACAGCTCTGCATGGAGCACAGTTGGTTTTCAAGCCAGGTAGCAGATGGGGGTAAGGAAAGAAGCAGGGGTGCAGACGTGGTGGGGAGGGACTGGGCATGGCAAGGCATCGCAAGCGGCCATTCCAACAGGTGGAGAAGGGACACTTGAAACTTTCTTCCAAACATGGATACCACTCCTTCCCCAGGAGCAATGACAGCCACTTCAGTGCCTCCATTGGTCCTCCCCTTGCTTGTCTTCTAGTCTGAGCCTCAGGTCCTAAAGGCCTTTGTGGGATGATACGTGTGCACTCACTTGCATCCATTGTATAAGCATTTATTAAATACCATCTATGTTACAGACAGTCGGCCACACCCTTGGAAATGAAAAGTACATTTATGAAAATGAGGTATGGGTGTGATAACTGAAAGGAAATGAAAGACATAAAACTGAGGAGAACCCCCCTCCCCCAGGCCCTTCTTTCCTTAAACATCTCACACATATGGGCTGCAGACATGGTTCAGAGGTTAAGAGCATTGCCTCTCTTCCTAGAGGTCCTGAGTTCAATTCCCAGCAACCACACGGTGGCTCACAACCATCTGTAATGGGGTCTGGTGCCCTCTTCTGGCCTGCAGGCATACACACAGACAGAATATTGTATACATGATAAATAAATAAATATTTTTTAAAAAGATCTCACACATAAAATGGGGCAGTGGATAATATAATCTAAATCAATGGGCACAGAGCCCTTACCAAATCCTTGCTCAATACCTACGTGTTCCTTTCATCCTTCTAATTCTCCAATGGGGCTTTGAGCTGCCTCCCCCTCTCTCCTGTCCCAGGGATGAATCTACAACCACCAGGGTATCTATCCCCCCAGGCCAACAGCAAAAAGGCTTCTTACTTGACACCATTAAGATGTAAATCTGGTGCTGGAAAACAGGTCCAGAGGTTTAAAGCATATGTTGCTCTTCCTAAAGACCTGTGGTTGATTTTGAGCACATATATACTCACAACCACCTGTAACTCCAGTTCCTGGGGATTTGACTCCCTGTTTTGGCCTCTGACAGCACCAGGCATGCTCTTGGTGCACAAATATACCTATAGGCAAAACACACACACACATTAAAATAAAAAAAGATGCAAATCTACAAGAGCTAAAAATACAGCTCAATGATAGAGCACTATCTTGGAGTAAGACCCGAGTTCTATACCTAGCACCACAAAATGTAAACAAGTAAGCAAGCAACAACAAATTTCTAAGACTATCATGGTAGAACACTCTAGTAACCCCAGCACTTGGAAGGATAAGGTTGTATATGAGTTTGAAGACAGTCTGGGATATGTAGTGAGATCCTGTCTCCACAAACAAACACACCCCCTAATCTATGACCCTCTTGCTCTAGAAAGCCTAGCATAAAGGGTAGGGTGAAGGGAAGGAGATTTAAAGAAATTGCAAGAGAAGGTAAGAAGAAATGGTAAGAGATCCTCCTGTGTTGGGTACCAGATTAGGTATTTTGAAAAGAATGTTGTTAGATGCATCTGTGGGTGTGATCCTCCACCCCCATCTCATCTCAAAAACTCCAGGCAAATGTTCACAGTGGGGTCAGCGGGACAAAGGAACAATTACAATTTCTTAGTCCTCCAAGCAATGAAAAATCTTCTGACCACCGCCATGTGTCCCTTTGTAGGATGCACGGCGGTATGGTAGCAACACTGATTCCTAAAACAATGAGGATTCATGTCACAGCGAAGAATAAGTTGAAATTAGATGTTAGAGTTTTCTTCACAGACATGGTTTGATACCCAAGACAATGGGCTTATTCACTTATCATCCCGAATATAAACGTGAGACTTCCATGGTCTAAACTTGTCTTCGGTTGTCGTACGTCAAGGCTGAAGTGGATATTTCCTTAAAGTGTACTGATCCCCCTTCTCTCCGAGCACACAGGATTGTGGAATGACTGCAGGGCATGACTTAGAAGGGAAAATTCTCTCTCTCTCTCTCTCTCTCTCTCTCTCTCTCTTTCTCTCTCTCTCTCTCTCTGATCCTCAGCATGGGTTATAACCCAGACTTTGTCTATGACAAGCTATGTGACCTGAGGCAAATTACTTTATTTTTCTGAGCAAGTTATAACCTCAGTAAAATGGGGATTGTAACATCTGACTGTGTGGTTGTAAAGCTTAATTTGGATAAAACAATTTAAATACCAGGAAGATAAGCCCCCATTTAACTGGAGGCTCAGTTAATATTAGTTTCCTGATGCAGAATGCAAAATGAAGGACACTTGGCAAAGATTTAGTGTTGTAGATGGTGATGATCAGAGCGATAATGATAATGAGAGTATCCGTGTGAGCATGCCCGGTGGAAGATGGACTTGGAATTCAAGCTCCATGTGGAGGACAGGCGTGCAAATGGGGGTGGACACAGCTTTGCTCATCCATCCTCCTATGGGCTCAAGTCCTAGCTCCAGACAGAGCCAACCAGGGCGGGCAGGCCTCAGGGTTGTCTATAAAGAAATAGACTTGCTGAGCTGTCTGTTCTCGCTGCTCAGTATTTCACCAAGCTAAGAACTAAGTCATCTTCTTCTTCAACAGTGACAGAGCTCTCAGATGTGCCAACCTTGGTCCCTGAGTCACTGTCGTAAGAAATGGATTTCCCAGATGGAGTTTCACTGGTCAACAACTGCTCCCTCCATCCTGAGTCACTGGAAGTTAGAGGCAGTTTCTTAGTGTACTGGGTTCTCTTTAGGTCAAAGAGAACGGCCTTATCACCCAGGAGAGATTCCCACTGACTTCTTTTATTTCTCTTATTCCTTTCTATCTGTATAGCTTCTCAATATTTCTTTCTCCCCTGTCCTCTCATTTCCATCTCATTTAGACTTGTTCAAAAGTGCTGTGTCAAAGATTCCTTTTCCTGCCTCCCTTCTCAGAAAGCAAACAGCAAAATGCTTGCCTTGGATGGGCCATAAATAATGCATATTGCACAGAAGCAGTCAGAGTGGCCCTCTGATTACAAAGAGAAGATCTTTTGATATCATAGTTCCTGTTTGTTTCTTCTTAATGCCACCGGCTCAGCACTGGATGCAGGTGCACACATCCTTGCTCGTCAGTCCAAAACCCCAACAAAGGACTGATGTTTTCTTGCTGAATGGACCCAGGAGGAGGTCTACTGGCCTTTGCTTTCTGATGCCTGTGCAATTCCTGGGAGAACTGGAAACCATCATCATAGCAGCCAGGCTGATTTCAGTTCAAGGCTCATGTTTCTTTACTTTAACGTCTCATTATAGCCTTCATATCTTATTCTGAAAAAGATGAAGGCTCCCAGCTCAGCTTTCTGGTGCATTCAATCAATGTGCCTAAAAGGTTCCATATTCAGGACTCAGGTCCTGGTGAATACTGGATGTCCCAAATATAACCCAGTGAAATAGATTATTATTCATTCCAGCTTCGACTGAAGACATTATGATTCAAACGAATTAATTGATTAGTTCAAGGTTAGTGAACTACGAAATTATATACTGAAGATTGAAATCTACTATCTATGACTTCCTATTCCATAGGCATCTTAACTCTGTGCTGAGCAGGATTCAGAATTTATGGACAAGCATAGAAGATCATACCAGTCAAACCAGCAGTGAAAATTAGAATTCTATTTGTTTCGAGTGAGGATACGAAGAAGAGGAGACATTTATAGACATTTTTAGGCAGGGAATCCCAAAAAGATGATGGTGTCCTCAATCAAGGAAGTTGCTGCTTCCCAATCAAGGAAACATTAGACACCTATATTCCTAAACAGGAAGATAGGGAAGAGAGGATAGAATGTACTGGAGTCCAGTTAAGAACTGCAGCTGGCAGGAGGATCTGCCTGATGGATCCGTGAAAGGCCTGGCCGCTGCCAGCCAGTCCAGAAGCAAAAGGCGGGATGTCAATGCTGTTCTTGTGAGGTCTTTGCCAAACTCCAGGAGGCAAGATACAAGGAGGAAAGTGATTCCGCTATGGTAGTCAGAAGGGCAGAGGAGGAGAGACAGGGTCTGTGAGGGGTGGGACTAAAGGAGAGTAGCCACATCGGGAGTGTAGAAGAGTTAGCTTCCATTCTCCCATTCTATATCCAGAGATAAGGTCACCATGATGCTGAAAGAATTTACACTTCAGGGTCTGTTCCAGTACATCTTGCTGCGTAAGAGTCCATCAAAATTCTAGGGCCTTAAAATTCATTATTTCTTACATTTCTATGCTGGCCCATGCGTTTCTTCCCATCTTCATTCTGTTAACGGACAAGCACCTGGGAGCCCATCTGAGTCTAAAACACACAAGACAACTCTACTCGCATGCCCACAGCCCTCGCTTCCACTGTACAGGACACTGTACAGTGCTATCATTCAGTGGTCTCTCCTGAACTTGCTCCTGATGACCTCTTCCCAGAGAGATAAATGCTGCCAGGCTTTATAGGACTAGGTCTATAAGAGGCGCAACATCACTCTACCTCATTCTATTTGTTACAGAGAACGGCAGGTTATACAAGTACAAGAGGAGGCAATGGTGAATTCACATATTGATGGAGGAGCAGCATGCACAGGAAGTGTTCTGGGGGCATTGTTTTGACTTACCCATGACAATATACTTTTGGTTCAACCATCTTTATGTGTAAACTACTTCCTTTCTTCCTAAGAAATCCAAAACTTTAATTGCATTATGGCATCAAACTGATGTCCAATACCTCTTGTCTTTATTGGACCAAGACGGGTGTGAGGTAACGCTTCTTGTGGTAAAGGACCAGGAGCTGAAAATCTCCACATGCAACTCATAGTCTTGTTCTCATATCAACCCTAGAATGCCTTCACTCAAAAAGGAGAGCGCAAGAACATCACAGCCCCTGGCTCACATCAGTCCTCACGTCCTGGGAGACATCCGCTGCCATTGCAGCATCCCTGGGGGAGGGGCAGGTGAAGTTTTCTGATGAATGTTACATTGTGCCTGAGGGAAGAGTCCTGTTATCTTGGGCTCCAGGTTCCAGGTTCTGCCTTCTGGATTCTTTTCCTGACCCCTTCCCCACCCTCAAGGTTCATCAAAAATGGCTGTGTTGGAGGCTAAATGGGTTTCTTACTCTGCTCTCATCATGTAGAGACTTGGTGACTCTCACATATTTGTCACCTTGAACCTTTTCAGGGCTTTATTGAAAATGCTGACTTTCTCTTTAGAACAATTCTCTGCAAATTATTATGGCTCTCTGCCTTTCTCTCTCTCTTTCTCCTTTAATTATTCAAATTGACAGTAATTTATCATAATTAACAATATATATAAAGTAAAATTATCTCTTAAAGTCCTATAATCTATGAGAAAATAGCACGTTTTTCCTAAAATACAATTTTATATCTTTGGCAGAGGGGGCTGGATCCTACACTAATAATGAAGGGGCCCTTTACCTTATTTAATCTCTTTTATACTTTACTATCTTAATGTGATAGTGATAGAGTGTTAGGCTTTTATCAATAAATTAAGCTCATTTAAAATATGGTCCAGTTTAGATACTTATGTTTTAATGTAAGTATCAGAGTAGAATAAACTCCATAGTTGAAATTTGAGGGCAGGGCTCAAAGTTTAGAGTGATATGTTTTTCTGTGTGAAATTTGCTCCATTCATCCATTTTCCCCTAACCATCAATCTTCCTGGAGCTTACTTCTTGCCCCGGACCCAGCAGAACACTTGCAATTATGAGGTACCCACCAGAGGAGATTACTAGAATACAAGGTCAAGCCAGTGGAAAGTCATGTTAGCCAGCAGGGGAGTTCAACGGGTGTTCTAGACCTGAGTACAATCCCAAGCCTCTCGCAGGTTGAGTTTTTAAGCTCCAAAACCACATCCTGGGTTGATGCACTTCGGTTAGCCAGAACATTTAGCCAGAGCAGAACTACAGAAGCCAGAAAACAAGGTTAGTCCCTTTAGAAACTTCCCCTGAGCTGTGGACATTGATGGATTAGGCCTTTGTTTTCGTTCTGGCAGGTTTTACTGCCTATGTGTTGGGTTTCAAGGTACCTCCATCATGGCGTCAGTTTTGCTAAGGTCATGGGACCCATTAAGTTCTGGGGGCCTGGAACATAGCTAACTTTGTCTACCTTGGGAGTGGAAAGCTGCTGGAGGTTAGTGTTCATATGGTTCCTAGGAGTGCTTTAGCCTGGTTCAGAGGCCCAAGGAATACTGTCTTAGGTCTTCCAGACATCATAGCCAAGAGTCCTCCAGTAATGGTCTTGATCTAATTTTTCTCTATAGTTTCTGCTCTGAGACTCTTCTGTCACTTACAGAAGCTCCCGTGGGTTCCTATATCGCCTCTAAATTATATTAGAAGGTGATCATTTCTCCCTCGTCCCCATCCCCTTTGCAATATATAAGATACACTGCTAAAAGAAGCCACTTTTCTTGTCTTCTTCAACACTGTACCTGGCCTTAGCCTAGTGTAGAAAGTCCCTACTCTCCAAGTCTCTGCCAACCTCTCCTCTCTGACGCTCCAGCCTTACACAAAATCTCGAAGCCAATAATACACCCATCTTAAGTTTCTATCACAGTAGTCGCACGCTCTAGGTAAATTTAACTGCCTGTCACTGTTTACATTACCTAGTGCTTGGAAGAGTTGGGATGTGGCTCAGTGTATAACACTGACCTTGACACATCTAAGGTCCTCAACAGCTCCCCTTCCAAAACCAGAAATGCAAAAGAAACAAACAAAAACAAATTACAAAGCCCGCTGTCCATTGCTTGGTAAGAAACCTTTCCAAATCTTAGAGACTTACAACACAACACCTGAGCCTGCTCAGAATTTTGCCATTTGCACAGGTTCAATAGAGATAACCCACCCCTGACTCCCTCAATGATGGTTGGGATCTGTGGTACCTTCACCTGTGGGCTTCTCTGAGGCTGGGTGACAGAGGATGCCTTGATCCATTAGGTTTGGTGACAAAATTTTTTAGGCAGTAATAAGTATCAGGGGAAAAAATTGTCCCTTATATGTAGTGGCCAAATACAAGAGTTTGGAAGAGGAACTTAGATAATACCCACCTGGTCATTGCTTTTAGACTGTGTTCAAAAATGTTTCAAGTAAGTAAAGGTTTTTCTTACTTTTAGTCTGATGCAATATTTATCATATTTCATGTGGCATTTGAGTGACCACAAACTTTACTTTAGGGATCCAACTAAGAGTATTTTAGTTGGGAATTCATTGAGTTTGGGATTATACAGATGTACCTTTTTGACTTGATGTCACATCCATGCACATTAAACTCTTGCCAGGTGTTCTGATGTAGAGATGACTTCTCCAAAGGTGCGGACTGTACTAGAGACACTGGTGTCTCCAGTAAGCCACACGGCAATGAAAATGAGTCCCTTAGGCCCAGCACTCTGTGTGTACGGAGAGTGGAGGAAAGGGAAGGTTTTGAATATAAAGAGCTTAAAGCTTGTCTGAGAGACATTCTTCCAAACATCCTAGCATACAGATAAAGAGTCTCAATGGCTGATTTTCCAGAACAAAATCCTAACAATTTCCATGACATTACCAGTCATGATTTGGGAAGCTGAAAGAAACTATCTGGAGCTATCAATTTTAAAAAAATCAATCAGCTGTGCTGGAGGAGATACTGAATCGCTTCTCTGCTCTTGCTGTAGGAAATGCTAATATGAAATTGTTGGCATGTGAAGACAGGGTAAGATGTACATAGCTAAGACCATAGGAAAATGCACTGGGGAGCCCTTCATAACAAGATGATGCTATGTTGGAAATTCCGCTAGTGTGGCTATTCTTCTGCTTTAAAATATTTATCACTTTGGTCAGGCAGTGGTAGTGCATGCCTTTAATTCCAGCCCTAGGGAGGCAGAGGCAGGGAGATCTCTGTGAGTTCAAGGTCAACCTGGTCTACAAAACAAGTTCTAGGACAGCGAATGACACACTGAGAAACCCTGTCTCGAAACAAAACAAAAAAAATTATCATTTTGATTTCTGCTTTAAATAAGCAACACATTTATACTTCCTCTTACATTTGCAATTGCACATTGTGTGTGGTAGTGATGTGTATGTGCGTGTGGTATGTGAATGCTATATGCATATGGCATGTGCTCATGTGGTTATAAACATGAGTACATAAGGATACATATGTGTGTGTGCGCACACATGTGTGCACACATAGGACGGCCAGATGTTGACATTAGCTGTCTTCCTCCATAGCTCTCCCACCTTATGTTTCAGGTAAATTCTCACAAGCTTGCTAGTACACCTGGCTTTTCTGTGGGTTCTGGATCTGAACTCAGATCCTCATGCTGTGAGGTAGTCTCGTTATGAATAGTCATCTCCATAGCCCCTGGACATTCTTCCCTTAACACATCCCTGAAACTGCTGAAGAATCAAGTCCTGATGTATCTGGAATACTTTTTGTTCCCACATAAGAAACTTTCCTCCCAAAGGCAATATGAGAATCTTAACTAATAGAATCTTGGAGTTGGTGCTATCTCTACCATGAAGAAATTGTGCTCATTATAAAATGCCCTGTTTTGGTTGGATTTTTAGGGCGAACAAAGGACCAGATGGTGCTGAGATAAAATAAGACAAGATGAAGGATAAGAAAAGTAAAAAATAATAATAGTAATAAGAATAAATAGTGAAATGCCAGCTTATCCAATGTTATAAAGGCAGTGATGGGGACATTATCTTTTAAGCTATGAAACATAGCTCTGATCAGACTGTGGGGATAAAGGGAGAAGATCAATACTAACTCCAACAATAATAGCCTAATCTACTTGTTTAATTATCATGGCAAGCACTATTTTGAATACTTTATATGCCTTGGTTTATCTGGCCTGTCTACTACCTCCATGGTACCATTTCCCTGGTCATATCTATTTAGTAAACAGAGACAATATGTCTCAAAAGGTCCAGGAACTTGCCCCGGGTCACTCAATCTGGCATTAGCAGGTTTCCTTGAGCTAATCTGCAGTCCTGAAGCTGCTCACTTCACTTAACACCTTTGTATTCCTTTACTGCTGTGCAGTTTGTCAAGCAATTTTACATACAGCATCTCACTGCCCATCCTTACAGCCCTGAGAAATTGGCAGGACAGCTGCTGTGCCTCTCATATGATGCGTGATTAATTGAAATCTAAAATTGCAAAGTGACTTATTCATGATCACCCAGCTAGTAAGTGGCAGTATTAGAATCAAAAGCCAACTCCTGTATGCTTTTCATTACACCACACTGTGGATTAATAAATTTCAGGTTTTCTGGTTTCTAAAATGTGTTTATATACAATGTTAATACTCTTCTTGCCACACAGCTTTCTAAACAGTGGTTATTATTCTCCAAATGTGACCACAAGGGAATACGTGGCTCTTGGAGACAAGTGTGCAGGTTGCACTTGAGCTCTGGAGTCCCTGACTTCAGATTTTCCAATAACAATAATTTTCACAGAAGCTAATATGTTCTCAGCTTACTTGTTCAGTCCTGAACAGAACACGTCCTTTGAGAGGCCAGGGGCACAGAAGATGGGCCAACATTTTAGCACTTGAAAGTGCATAATGGTGAGTTCAAGGAACAGTAAACCCACCCATATGACTAAAGCCTGGAATGACTGAACATCCAACAAAGAACAAAGGGGCCAGATGGTGAGGTTCTGAACACCACAGTGTAAATCTTATTTTGGAAGACGCTAGCGTTCAGTAAATATAGTTTCTTTCTTAAAACTTTAGAATATCTAATGTTTATTCTTTTATGATCTCCTACATGTATACAGTGTATCTTGATCATATTCATCCACAAATCTGCCTAGATACTGGCTGGGAAAAAAAAAGGTGCAATCTTTAGACATAGACGTGAGGCATTTGGTCTAGGAGGAAGTAATGTGCATAGGGAAACAAGAAAAAAAATCTATGTTTCTAAAATCATACATAAAATATTTAAATGGGGGAAGAGAGCTCTGTTTTCTATATATTTCCAGCTTAAAAATGACCTAGATGGCTCAGGTCTAGCTTCCTTGGCAGCCATATGTAAGCTGGAAAATTAGCTTTCCCTGAAGTTCATTAAGTTAATGTTCCTCAAACTGCTGAGTGGAGCCACAAGGATACAGGAAAGGGGCCGGGGAAGGGTGAACAGGTGATTGATGACACATTCAAGTGTGAAAGACAGCATTGCAGGGTGCGGACTCTCGATATACCACACAGAAGGTTTCCAGCCGAGGTTCCCCTGGTGGCCAGTGGGTATGATACGTTATCCCAGAACTGCAGCTGACTAACCTTTAGGGTTACTTGTTTGCACACTGATCAATCCTTTCCATTTGTTGGGACCTTCAGAGATAAAACTAGGACACCCGGCTAGGGTTATGTTGCTTGAGTGGGGTGTGTGAGACGATAATTTGATGGGAAGCAATGAAGACAGCAACAACAAATGGGGCACTCTCAAGCCAGTGGAGGACCTGTCACTCAAAGGCTGGAGGCATGAGTCTGGAAAGGTTCTTTTTTTTTTTTTTTTTTTTTTTTTTGATGAATGAATAGATGAATGGATGGATGATGCATTTAAATGGGAAAAGAGTGACATCCTACCAACCGATCTCCTTTCTGTATTTACCCCAAGCAGGCTTGGCCTGGCTCTGCAGCTGCACTGTGGGGCTCTGTGCACTCGGAAGGCTCATGTATGGTTTGTGTGCATGGCAGGGTCTGAACAATGAAGACGATGAAGCTGTCACCAGGAGCTGGGTCAAGACAGCTCTGGAAATGGCTTTCTTCCTCCCCTTCTCCCCCCACCCCCAAGCCTGTGTGCCTCATTAAAATATGTATGACAACATTTCTTCCCATATTATTGTATTACACCATCCTTAATTGCATAATTCAACATTTTCAAGGGTATTTGGAGGAAATTTGGACGGTTCATTGACTGGTATTTGACGGAAGCTGAGAATTAAATTAAAAAACATGAGGGAAAATTAGTATTAAAAGAGACTGATTGGTGGACTGATGTTGGCCTCGCTGGGCTCCTGGGCTCTGCTCTTGTCGTCAGTCCCTTCCTCAGGTTCTTGGGTCACATAGCCCCTGTGCCAACCTTCTGTCAGAGACAGCCGACCCGTATGAAAGCAGCATGAGTTACTTCTCTTATGTTTCCATTCTGCCCCTCTCCTGCTGCTGCTGCTGTTGTTGTTGTTGTTGTTGTTGTTGTTGATTTTGACATGCATTTTGCAGATTGCATGTTTTAGCCTCCTCTGTTGAATGCAGGAGGCTTCGAGCTGATTGCAATCACACTGATTGGGAGCCATTACTGTGCTCTGGGGTTTAGCGGTCAGGTGATTCAGAACACAGGGTTGGGCACTTCCTCTTCCCATAGCGCTTCCTTGACCTGCCTCCCACATGGCCCCTCTGGGCCTCAGTGATGCAGATTTGGGAATGCATTTGCCTCCTTTCCTTGGCTCAAGCACTGGGATCATGCGCTGCAGCCTGGGAGCATAGCCAGAAAAAGCTGGCATGAAAAGGAGGCTGGCAAGGGTTGGGGGTGCACAGGGACCAGCCCCCTAGGGCCCAGGGCAACCATTCAAGGCCTGGAGTGCTGTTTCAGCTTCAGGAGCAAGCCCTTCTCCAGGCTCAGTGAAGGCCCTAGGTGAGAGTGAGCAGTAAGGCTTTTCCAGCCCCTCCTGGCCTATCAACAAAGGGCTTCAGTGATTGTACACAAAGCTGCCTTTGACTCCACTCCCAGGACAGTATTCTAGCAAAACAAAATGCTGGAGGGCAAGAGAGGTGTTTTATCAAAAGAGATGCTAAGAATTTGAGAAAGTATTGCAGAATATCTGATTTTTCTTCCGATGTTGGTTAAGAAGCAAGCGCGAGAGGGTTTTGGCTGCTCTTCTTGGGATGCAAAGGAGACTGTGATAGAAGGGAGTGAATGGTGACTCCGTTATTTCTCTGTCCCGTCCCATTCAGCCATCGTCGATACAAGGGTGAAGGGACCTGTGTAGGGCTTGGGTGGGGAATGATTTGGGAGTCTTTTTCTGTTCAGAGCTTTAAGGTTGCTAGGGAATGGATTAATGACTCCCTTACCTGGAAGATAGTGTTTGTGGGCAGCAGGCTGGGCTCCAGAGAAGAAGGACCCCCTGGTGACACCGTGAAGCCTTACCTTCTGCAAATTCGGCCTTACCTTCCTGCATTTCATGCCATTTTGTTCAGAAAAAAAAAAATGAAACACCTATGATAGAACTGAGAGGCCTCACAGCAGACAGGAGAAGGGGGTGAAGACCTGTCAGGCCAGACTCCCTCAGGAAGGCCAAGGTTAAGGGGGCACCACACCCCCATCTCACATCTATATGTACACCCACCTCACTCCTTCGAGGCTCCTGAGAGCCTGCCACCCAGTAAGTAAGGAGGAGTAAAACCCTCTTCATGAAGGGCCCAGCATCTTCATCAGCTCATTTGAGAGCATTTAGTTTGTTTCAGTTCAATAATGCATTCAATAAAACCATTAGTGCCTGACACGAAACCCAAATGGGTATGCGGCTGCAGGGCAGGTGCAGGCATGTGAGCTGTCTCACCTACTGAGACAGAACCCCCCACGCCCACTCTGCACATGAAAACCGGGTGATAACGACATGATTAGCCCGGATACTGGACTAATGACAGCAACCCGAGGACAAGCACAGAAGGTCTCTGAGGCTTCAACCAGAGGCAGTCAGCCAGTCTGAGCACCTCCGAGGAGCTCAGGTCTGCTCCTGTATCCGACTTCCTCCTGCTGGCTCTCGTGGGCGCCAGGATGGGCTTCACAGCTTCTGGGTTCTCTCCAGCAGGAATGCGGGGCTGGAACACTGGGTTGGGAGGTGTTGCTTCACACCAAGGCTGTTAAGATCTGGAGAGGGAAGCTCTGCCCCGGGGATGCTCTAGTAAACAGCACTTCCTTTGCCAAAGCACCTATGCATTAACACTGTAGATCACTGTTTGCAAGGGGCTCTTGAGAGGAGCCGGAGCAGTGCCTGTGTGAATGATATGGCTGTGTCCGAAAGTGCTTGTACAAAGAGGTAGCTCTGAGCAGAGGTCAGGCATGTGGGGCTCTGATGTCAGACTGACCCCCATCCTCTGCCAAAGTGAGGTGACTTCTAGCTTCCTCCCTCTGTAAAATGGAGCTGATGACCACCGAGCCCCTTGACAAATGATTGGGGGTTTCAGAAATAATATCGAATAATTGTACGGTTACTTTAGTACTTCCGTTGTCCTTGATTTTATTAAGATGATTGTAGTTTCTTCCGAGTCCTGCAGATGACTCCGACCAGCACCCAGGCCCATGACCTTTTCCTCTTTTTTTCTCCCAAAACTCCAAAGCAAGTGATTGACCATTACATCTGCTCTTTCTCTGTGATCTTGTTTCATTAAAAATGCTAATTTCCCCAGCCTGTTTTCCCATCCTCGCATTTGAATATACATGAGCACTCATTCCTATTCTGGAGTTGTGGCCTCTAGGCTGAGCTGAGCCTGAAAGGAAACTCTGTTGGAAGGGACTGGGGGTTGGGGGGAGCCAGGGCCTGGGTTGCAAGGTGGGGGCTGGCCACTCACTAGGTTTCCTCATTTCATCTCCTTGGTGCTCTCTTGCTCTGGTGGAGGCACCTGCTGGTTGGATGGAGGATTCAAGCTCGTACCATTGAGACTTCTGCATGTTTCGCCTTGCCATTGTAAGCTATAGGCAAGGAGATGTGACCTGGGCACATGCAAGGTGGCAGGAGGTTCGCATTACTGCTGGTATTGGGGGAGCTAGCATCATTTGTTCAAGAATCCCCCCCTCTTCCAGTTGTTTCTCTGTAGGACTTTGGAGTCCACCTGGAATTCGCTCTGTAGACCCGGCTGGCCTTGCACATTCTTTAGTGCAGGTGAGGTATAGAATGAGACGCAAATATTTATTTCAGCTCCTGTGGCGTGGGACATTGTGACAGTAAGCAGCGTCTGCAGTACCACGGGAAGATAGGGGGCAGAGACTTGATGAGTGCACACATTATTCCTGGAGCGAGTGATGTTAGAGATAAGTGTTCCTGATGCCCAGAGATGTGGATCCAGATGCTGTTTGCCACACAACAGCTGGATATCTGGGCACTCATCTACCCGGAGGGTCAGTTTCCTCATCTTTAGCATGGACTTCGGAACAATCACTTCACACGGTCAAGGAGGTCTTGTGACAGGGAGGGCTTGCTCACCCAGGCACCTGCTCGCCACCTTCAGTCACCTCCACGTCACTCTTACTGGGCCACAGCAGGTGCTTCGTCCAGAGCAGCATCCACACATCAGTTCGGCTTTTTCTGAAACCACTGTCCGTGTCCCACTACATAGCGATGTCCTCTTTTCAGACAAAACCTGAGCCTATTGTTCTCTGCTTTAGGCTTTAAACCGGCCTGCCTTGTTCTTTGTGACAGAAAATTTAATATCCCATCTTCCTTCTGTGTCCCTCCAGCCACATCACAACACACTCACACACACACACACACACACACACACACACACACACCACTGCTAGCAATCCATCAGACACACAGGCCTTCTCTACTATTTTAGAATGTAATACTTTTCTGTATTTCAAGTTTAAATAATTCCTCTGAGCCCCAAATCCCTCCCGGGTCCCTCCCACTTTCCGGCCCCACACCCACTCCGTCTTCTCATGGCACATTATCAGTTGTGCATGGGTTTCCCTTACAGTATCTTTTGTTATTTTGTGAATCACTAGGCCTCTTTGAGAAGCCGCATCACTGCAGATGAATGATGCATGCTCCACCACAAACCAAGGGGCAGACGAGACGGGCGTGGCTGGCCCTGACAGGTGCAGTGGATTTCACTGGAATCTAAGGGTGGCTCCTCTGTACGCCAGCCATGCCCACTGTGCAGAGGTGTCATCTTGAGCCTCAGGCACGGGCACAATGTGCTTTTCCATCCTAGCACAGCGATTGTGATCACGGGCGCCACAGTCCCCTTATTCCTAACAGAGTTCAGTTCACTCCTGCAGCTCAGTTCTCCTCTTACTGTTGTGTAGTTCAGAGGGAGCACAAGCTCCCAGAAACTTCAACGACTCAGGTTCCCACTCAGAGTGCTCCACACTTTTTCTTTCTTTGCACAGGTTGGGTATTTTGGTGGCGCCAATGATCCCTGGAATCATTAGGATCTAAAATTTATCGAGCAAATACAGCCCAGGAAGTCCTGGTCCTCGTGTTTCGTTTTCCTCATCTCGGAGTCTCACAACAACACTAGTAGGCAGGAATTTATCATCATTGTTATGATCACCCTCATGTTAGAGATGAAGTTGTGGAGGCTCAGAAACATAAGGAGCCACTTGCCTAAGACCCTCTCCCCTCCAGTTCGTAAGTTGTGCAGATCCGCATGGAATTCAAGCTGTCTAACTTTGAGTAACTGGGACCCACTCTGGGACCCCAGTAGGCAGGAAAAAGTGCTGTGAGATGCCAAAGACTGGAAGTGGATTCAGGTGACTGAAGGCAGCGGCGGTGACTGTCGGTGGACTGATCCGTGAAGGCCTTTCTGGGGCAATAACATCTAGACAGATGGAAAGGAGACGGTTGGATAAGTAGCTGCATGAAGAAGGTCCCAGGCTGTAGAGAAGGATGGCTCACACTTTTGGAGAAAGCTCTCGAACTTCAGCATGGGAGGAGGAGAAACATTTGGGACTTGGTTTTGTTTTTTCCTTCCTTCAGAATAGTGAGAAGCCGACACATGTCGTTTACACTACCCTGTTCATCAGCATGGTTTGCTACAGCAGCCCAAGGGGAGGAGGATGGGAGAGAACAAGGAAGGAAGGAAGCCCTACACTCCTAGGAGGAAGGAAGGGTAGTAGAAGCCAGTAGGCGTCGCAGAGGGAAGGAAGAACATGCAGGGTGGCATGCTCCCTGAAAGGAAGACGGAGAGTGTGCCGACAGTCAGCAGCCAGATGGGCCACAAACTGCTGCAAATATCTTGCCCTAGGCCTGACTGTCCTTCACCCACTCCCCAGCTCCTTTCTCTTTCACATCACTTGTCACCTGCCCTGATACCTTCCAGCATTTTCTGCTGGTGTTGTCTGTCTTCCCACTAGAACACAGCTTCACAGAGCAAGGTCTTGCACTTTCTCATTAATTTTGATATGCATCAGGGCCTGAAACAGCAGAGGTGCTGGCCAACTATAGGGATTCTAGAGGACTTCAGACTGACACCAGGCCTCGGCAGGGTCAAAGTTTCCTATTCCTGCTGAGAAATATCAACCCTGCTCTGGCTCCCCTTATCTACTTCTGACACCAGTATACAGATTCTGTGGGCTCAAATGCCAAGAAGCAAACATGAATGCCTTCTTCCCCACCAAGATGCCCTTCATTTGGGTGATTCTTGGCTGCCTCCATCTACCATAGCCAACAGGACCTGAGGCCTACCACCTGAGTCCTTCTAAAGCCCTCAGGGTTGGGAACAATGACTTTTCCAGATGTTTTCCTTAGTAGAAACCCGGGAGACACTGAAAACAGCAGAATCCCACTATACCACCCACCTCACGTGGCACCAGGTTCTCTGACGCACCAATGGTCTTGCCTGATCATATGTGCTGTTCTTGGCCTGTCTCTGAGTCTTGCTGCTGTGACCCAGATTGATGGCTTTTCCCAGCTCTCCCTCCCTGCTCACTCCTACCATCTGTGTGTCGGCACACCCCCACAAGTCTGTCAGACATCAAACTGGCTGGATCTCTGTCTATTTATTGATCTGTAAATTTCCTGCCTCTGTGCACCCATCCGCCATCCACCCTCTTCCGCTCCTCCTGTCGCAATGTGCCCTTCAGCAGCCCGTCTCCTGACTAGTGTAGACTTCTCTCCTCCTTTGGACGCATTTCCAGTACCAGTCCACCTTGGACTGTAATGTCATCTCTGGGTAGGAGGCAAAGGGGGCAGACTTGAAGGCAGGGCACAGCGCTGACCTCAGTGCTGTGACCTCAGTGCTGTGGAAGGAACATCATTTCAGCTCCTTACCCTGGGCTCCCATTTGGCCATAGGGAAGTCACTGGTTTCCCGGAGTCTTGTGCTCTTTCGCAGATGAGAAACCGGAATCATTTCACCTGTGCTACAGGTGTGGCCGGAGGGTCAGCTGGCAAGAAGTTCTGCCTACCGAGATTGGTCTTTAGGGATGCCCTTGAGTCTGTAGAACATAGGCTCCAGCTCAACACGTGATTCTAACCGCTACTGTTTACGGAATCACCACTCTCACCATGCCCAGAACTATGTACGCTTCATTGTCTTTCATTTTTTTTTTTTTTACATGACTTAATGACCTTGATCAGCACAGTGTGGTCCCCAGACATCAGCATCGGTGTCACATGGAGCTTGTTAAAGACGCTGACTCTCGGTCTCCATTTTCACCTCCTTGGCATCAGAAGTGGTGTTTAGCAAGATCCCCCAAGACACTACCGAGCGGCGTAGTGCTGTTGCTGACCCTCATTTACAGATTAAGAAACTGGTATTTAAACCCATTAAATAATTTTAAATGCGTTTTAGACCACAAGTCTATCATGGCGAAGCCTGAGTTCTAAGCTTGGAACTCTTTCCCTCCTCCCGGGACAGAGATGAATGCTGCTGGGTGCATTCAGAAACCATAACCTCAGAGGGGCTCAGAGTTCAGAAAGTCAAAAGCAAGCTGAGAGGGCAGTGGTAAAAATACTAGACCAGGAAGAGGGAGGTTTCGTTTTAATTACTGTGTGTTCTTGTGCAAGTTATTTCACCTCTCTGAGCCTGTTTCCTTTTTATTAATGTGAGTGATTTGGCTGGGTTTCTCCCTTAGCTGACTAGAAAGAGCTGTGATGGACAGCATGACCAAAAGCAGCTCGGAGAGGAAACAGTTTACCTGGCTTCCATGTCCCGATCACAGTACATCATTGACAGACATCAGGAGGAAACTCAAGTCAGGAACCTGGAGGCAGAAACTGAAGCAGAGGCCATAGAGGAACACTGTGCTCTAGCTTTTGCTCCACAGCTACCTCAGCTCCCTTTCTTACACAATCCAGAACCTCCTGCCCAGAGGTGGCAGCATCCATAGTGGGCCAAACTCTCCCACACAAGTCATTAAGAAAATTGTCCCCATAGACTTGCCCACTGGCCAAACTGATAGAAGCATTTTCCAGTTGAGGTTCCCTCTTCCCACATGATCCTAGTTTGTGTCAAGTTGAAAATACCCCAACCAGAACAGTATTATGAGGGCCTTTGCTTTTCAGCTGATTCTGTTTTGACAACCACATGCATGTTGTGTTTGTAGTGTTGCTGTCTGACGTCAGTTAGAACTTGGACAATGGTGTTAGAATGAGAGAAGGGGAAGAAGGGCCACAAGAGGTTGTCAGACAGTCTTGGATTAAACCTGATTTTTCCAAAAAATGATTCATTCTCTGAGAGAGGTAAACCAGCAAAGTCTATCAATGATTCCCAGTGATTACTCTGGAGCGGTTTGTGGCACTAGAAACCCTCCTATACATCATTCCCAAGCCTCTCTCAAGGGATTTATGGACCAAGGACATCTGGTGCCTGCAGCTTTATGTCTGCTGGTGGGATCTGCCAAACTGGGGAGAGGCCCCTAACACTCCAAATGCTGGTGCCCGCATAGCTTTAATTCCTTCTGAAGGGCTGGGGTTATTTCTCCATTGGGAGTGCTAATGGGATTCTAATACCCTGGCAAATGGGATTTTTTACAACTGCCATTCTGCAGTTACTGAGATGGCGTGTCGCTGGGACAGCCCTATAAATCCTACCAACTCGTTGCAAGGAGGAGGAAGAGGAGGAGAAGGAGAGGGAGGAGGAAGAAGAGAAGGAAGAAGAGGAAGAGGAGGGGGAGGAGGAAGAGAGGGATGAGGAGAAAGAGGAAGAGGAGGAGGAGGAGGAGGAGGAGGAGGAGGAGGAGGAGGAGGAGGAGGACTATAGGGAGAGACTCACTCTAGCACAGGTCACTGGTGGATCACCAAGGGGGTTACTGGAAATCTAGTTCTCAGGATGACTTAACTGACTCAGCCGAGAGACAGACTCTTCCACGGAAGTATGGAAGAGTCCATGGACCTTGAACTAAAAGAAACAAGGTGGATTATGATGGAAATGAGATGGAGGGGACGTAGAGAATATATTCTGCTCATTCCCTCTTTCCCTTTGCAGTTTGATATTCCGGGGTTTGTTTCTGAAGGTTTCTGTACAAGGACCTTTTGGCCAGAAACAGTACCTCCACTCTCCTAAACCCAGGGGAGCAGAACACAGAGGACCCAAGACTTGGCTAAGAAGAAGACATATGCTATAGAGCCTGTCTTGATATTGGGTTTAAGAATGGATACCTCAGAATGGAAAAACTGGTTAAATTGATAGATTGGGGGTGTACTTAATGTTCAGATTCCTTATTCCTAAACTTGAGCTCCTTGTGTATCCTCTGTCAGTGCACTGCACACAGACAACCTTTGGTTTGATCACCAGGATTACCGGAACAGAGCATCATAGCAGGTGTGATGAAAAATAATATTGGGAACCAGTAGTGTTGGTCTCTGCAGGATATATAACTTTCAAGTTGAAGAATTGTGACTCAGAATCAACTCTGTGGCTTTGAATCTAGTCTGTTTCATTCCCCATGGCCTATGTGTATCTTCAAGGAAGTCAGGGGGAGCACTTCCTCCTCAAGGTCAGGCTGTCTCAGAAGGAAAGCTTTACTAAAGGGTGATCTTAATGTGGGGCACAGAATTGCTTATGATTGGAAGGTTGTCCAGAGTCCATAGTACAGATTCTCCATCCACCTACGGCTTACTTTAAATACTCCATTTGCCTCTCCCCATTCTGTCCTGGAATGTCCATACATTCTCTGGTTTCCTTCCCTGACTTTGGGGGCCCTTTTCCTCCTCTTGCAGGCACAGAACTTGAATAGATGCTCATCAAGTACATCACACCCTAGGGCGGGCAGGCTTTTCTTCTTACCAACGTACACAAGAAGTGTCGGCAGAGCCAGATCTCATATTCACTTGCAAGTAAACAGTGTTTACATAACTAGACCCAGCAGTCAAAAAGAAGATCTGGAACTAGTTTTCAAGAAACTAACAAACTTCCCAGGGAGGCAGGATATATTTACAAGCCTAAGTAATGTCAGCATTTCCTGGTTCTATATAGACAATGTCTTGCCCTGCCTTCCCAACAGTGGGGTGAAGAGGATGGATCAGCTTGCCAGTATCTCTCTTCCCTTTTTGGCTTTGTCTTAAAGTACTGGAGATCAAATTCAGGGTCTTTTATGTACCAGGGAAGCATTTTAATTTCTTCCCCAGAGATAAGGAAATAGAGGCTCAGAGGTGTTAAAAAGGAGACTGAACCAAATTCCTGACTCTAGAGAGGGCCCAGCCTGGAGTATCATTTCTGCCTTATGCTTCAGGTAGCATGGAGCATGTGGGAGCAGATGATGCTCATCTGCAGGACATAAATCCAAATCTAACATAGGATATCATAACAGGACAGCAGCCATACAATGAAGAGCAAGGGTTTCCTAAGGAGATGACAGGTGCAGACAGGGCAGGTCACCACAACATCAAAGCCCACAAGTGACAAGAACTATGTCGTATGTTCCCACTCCAGGAAAGAAGGCATACTTTCAGCTGTAGGGTGGGATGGGGCCTCATCCTCTGCCAGTCTCCTCCGGCTAATCCCAAACCTCTAATCCCATACCTCACACTTGCTTCATGCTCTCATCTCCATGGCAACTGGGCTGCTGCCAGCTTCCTGCTGTGCATGATGCCTTACTGTCCTGTCCTTCTTTCTGCTGCAGGACAAAGTAAAACCTGCTCTTGGTCCAGCAAAGCAGCCCTGCCTGTGTTGTTCCCTGGGTATGTGGATGGGGGAAATTCAGCCGTTTACCAGTACTGCCTTCCTGTTCCAAGCCATCATAGAACAGCCTGGGAATCAGATGGAGTCTGCTTGAAATCCAATTCCAACTCACAATGATTTGCAACACAGCAGTGCTTACTAACTTCCAAGCATCTAGTTGCTTTAGCCTTTCTTCTCCACCACAATTTACTCTGTCGCTGTTATTTTCATTTGATGATTAGTGCTTTGTTTTATTGTCCTGAGACCTTTATAGAAGTGCTTGGGTCAAAGCATGAAGAATAAGTTTCCAAGGAATGCTTGACTCTAAATAGGGCATTACCATCTCCCAGGCTCACGAAACAGCAGCATGTACAAGGCAAATGTTAGGGAAGAAGAATGCTTCAAATTAGGGTCTTCTGGACATGGCCTGACCATTGTACTTGTGAGCTCACTATAGCTGTGGCTACCTGCCTAAGACCTGCACAAGACTGGGACCACCACCATTTTATGATGTATGGGGGAGGGACTTGTGAGTACCCTCCCTCACTGGGGTTGTGAATAGTAAATGGGCATTTTGGAAGCAAGGGTCATTTTCTTCAGCAGTGTAAGCATTGATATGTTCCCCATGTTTCAGCAATTACCCCCTCTTGTGCTCATGCAATAGTAATAATAATGATGATAATGAAAATAATAATAATAATCAAGAAAAAATACATCAAAGCAGGACAGGGACTTTTTGGGAAAAAGAAAGTTCCAATGGGAGAGGCAGAGGATATGGTAGAGAGTAATGGGCTATCAAATGACAAAAATTAAGTAATCCAATATATCGACATACCTGTGTAAGTGTGCATATAATTGTCAAAGAAGAAATTTAATCAGTTAA
Organism: Arvicola amphibius; assembly: GCF_903992535.2. Taxonomy (NCBI): domain Eukaryota; kingdom Metazoa; phylum Chordata; class Mammalia; order Rodentia; family Cricetidae; genus Arvicola; species Arvicola amphibius. The sequence continues at coordinate 98,210,881 of NC_052049.1, read as the reverse complement.
CTAATCTGTTTAAAGTTCCAAGAGTCCCTGCAATTTTAGGAATTAATATTCAACTGGCTGGTACCTTTCTATCATGCTCACTCACATGTCTGGCCTGCAGTGAAGTTCGTAACACAGTTAAAATCCACTGGGCACTCCAGAATGGTTGGTACAGGAGATGGCTGATGGAGGATCTATAGTCTACTAAGCCACGAGAGCTCTCTTTTGGAGTCTGTGCTTTCTGATGTGATGTGTGATTCCCCTCTGTGTTCTATGAATACCATTGTTTAATAAAGAAATTGTCTTAGGCCTGTGCAGGGCAGAATAGAGGTAGGCAGGGAAAACTAAACTGAATGCTGGGAGAAAGAAGGCAAAGTGAGGAGAAGCCATGCAGCCCCACCAGAGACAGACACCAGAACTTTACCAGGTAAGCCACAGTCTCGTGGGGATACACAGATTAATAGAGATGGGTTAATTTAAGATATGAGTTAGCCAGAAATACCCTTAATCTATTGGCCAAACAGTATTACAAATAATATGGTTTCTTTATGATTATTTCAGGGTCAAGGAGCCGGAAACAAACAAGTGTTCTCACACTACACTGATGTTCTGAAAGGACTTATGAGCCATTGGCATAGAAAGGAGTTGTCATGATTTGACATACCCATCGATATCCATTCCCAATATACTAATACAGTATTGGAAGAAATCTAATGTGCCAGGCATACCAGCTCTCCAAGGTGAAAATAGATCAGTTGGAGTCTAAGACCTCCCAGGAGCTGCTAGTAGGATCAGGGAAAGGGTGCCCAGGAAAATAAGTTATGAAATGTGACATTCTGAGCTTTAAATCACAGGATCTTGCACAGTATCTTCAGGGCCTTGGGTTACATTCCTCTGAGATGTACTATACACAACCATGTGCCAGAGCCGGGAAGCAGGTGTTTAGAGAACACAGGTTCCCAGACCAGAAGCTGAGGTGGAGCCAAGCCATCACAGAGGGCCTGAGCCAGGCACTGAGCCCAGCAGGTAAGGCCAGAATGACAGCCGGTGGAGACAGCACAGCAATGTGGTATCCTAATTGAATCACAGTGAGATGAGTCTCTCTGGTTGCCAGTGACCCTCTGTCCTGGCCTGTTGTGAGTCAGAGTTCCATGAATAATTGTCTGTTACCCTGTAAGCTCCAGCACATCTCCACTTTCCTCTCTGTTTCAGGATTATCTGAATACAGTCGTGTGCATGCTCCAAAACTTCATGTGAAGCCCAAGGCCTCTGGTGGACTTAACTTCAAAACAGATCTCCATGAAAAAAAAAAAAAAAAAAAAAAACCTCTGAGGTTATGCATATTGCATGGCTGAGTCCAGTCTCTGTTTAGGATTGATTCTTCCACATTGCCAATTGCAGGAAGCCAGAGAGATGGGATTATTGTCTTAGGCAATCACACTCCGGCACCTGGCAGCTGTGTCCTGTATCTCCTCCCTCTACTTGTTAAAAAATCGGCAATGTTGAGTTCCATTTGGTCCCTTGGATCTTGCATCACAGTGAAAGCGCTTGCTATGCCCATTATAATTGGCAGCAATTTACAAGGCCAATCCATGTGTCAAAGTATGACCTGTCAAAGTGTGAGGTGCCTAAGACCCCAACCTCAACTGGGGTTGTAGGCATAGGGCCAAGTACCTTGGCATAGCCCAGGACTTCCCGTCATAGTGACATGAGAGTCTCCTGCAGTCTCGACAGATTAACCACTGATGCTAAAAAGAAAATAATGAGCTGTTCAGGGCATGGGAGGGTGACCATTCACTTGAGTACCTCAATTGACAATTGAATATCATCTCAATTCACAAACTCTCCACATTGCCCAGCCCACTTGCTAATCCTAGGCTTGATAACCAAATCTCTCCTTGGGAGTTGCTGCATGGGCCATGAGCAGAAGGAACACTCATGGATCGTAACACTCAACTTCTAGTCTGGCTGGCATGCCAGCTCATTCACACATGAGTGCACTGATGTATGCACTGCCACTGATTACAGAAATAATTTGTTTTGTGTTTGTTGATTTTTCTGTGTTTGCTCGCTTTCGGGTATATTTAAAGTCTCTCTCTGAGTCTCTGTTGCCAACTCCTACTACAGAAGCTTAGTAAGTCTTGTCTGCTACACCTACTCTTCTCTAGATTACATTAGCTCCAGCCAGCCTACGTGAGAATGTTCCTGAAAGCAGAACTTGGGGGAGACCACATAGTCATCTCACCTGGATGGAAAACACAGTGGCCAGTACTTATGGCCACGCATATCCTCCTCTGAGATCCCACAGGTCTAGGTCTGGGTCTCAGAATATTAATGTGAAATTCCCAGAGTTTGCTCATGCTCTCTCTGTGACCCTCCTGCTGAATTAGCTAGATGTGTCTGGCTGCCTCCTGCAGCAGGCTCAGGCTAGGCTCTAGGTTTCAATGATTGTGACAATAGACAAGATTAGAAACAATAGTATATGACATCCAACCACTCTTCCAGTTCCCATGTGTACTCAGGGAGCCACAGCCCCCACAGTTTTATTGCCTCCTCTCTCCTCTCTTCCTTAGCCAGTGCCCAAGCCAGGCTCCACAGTGAGCGGAGGGAGAGCCCTGGACACTTGTCCGAGGAGCACCTGTAGGAACAGCATTGGAACATCTACTGTCTTCTTGGGTTGGCCTAGGGTTGCCCTCAGCAATACTTTCTTTTCCATTGTCTTAACCTATTGCTCAATGGAGCATTCCATGACTGAGCCTGTACTTCGTGCTCCTGAGACTGGAACCTTGTTCAAAGCTCATCTAAGCACTGACACCCACACTTGGTCTTCTCAGCCTGCTCTCTGCGTATGCTTTCAACTCCTAGTCCTCTCTGATGGCTGTGCCATTTCTGTCTTGAAGCAGAATTGTCTGTGTTTTCTCTGGAGAGGTGTCCTGGCTCCTCCTTCTCTGAACATCCAAATCTGTACTCTTTCAAATACTTAAGTTGGGTTCCCTGCACTTCTAAGAGTATACTCACAAGCACGGTGGGTGAGGTCAAGGCTTTACACCTGCAAACCGTTTGTTTTTGAAAAGTCAGCTTCAGTCATCATGGTATCACCAGAGAGACTTCATTTGCCCACATGCTGGAGGAGACATTGTGGGAAAGGCTTCTGCATGGAGGAGGACTGGTGTGCTCTGCTTTGAGCCTCTGGTGTTTCCATGGGAGACAAAGAAAATACTCATAGAACCCAGAGATAGCCACGCCAGTCCAAACAGCAATACTGAAAAAAGACCACAAAGGACCTTTGATCGAAGTCAAGGTCATCTCCTCATGAGCCTCTGACTTGAGGGAAAGGAGCAAAAATTTCAAGAATGTGGGAGGTGGGATTAAGGAATGAAAGCTGCTGCCCCCCAAAATCCTCTTCCACCTTTAGATGTTATGAAGATAGAATGACAGAACCAATATGAAAGTACTCTGAACATTTTTAGGCTCAAAGGCGCTTTAAGGATCTGAGGTATTATGGCTATCTTTTAACAGTGTGATAATATTGATTGTGTGGGGGCAGGGCAGGGTGTCTCCAGCAGCTCCATGGAGTCCTTGGGAGCTGAGTGTATTTATAAGTATTGCTGCACATGGGTCCCTAGCAGGCTGAGCTACAGAAAGAGATTTATAAAGGTGGTAGAGGGCCCAAGGTTAAGTTTTATCTTAATTATGTGTTGCGCAGTGGCTTTCCAGCCGCCACCCTGGGGGATAGAAGAAAATGTGCGTTTCCCTGCGGACCACCATCCTCTTGACTGGAACGATTACTGTGTGCATTTCCCCTGGCTCTTGCCTCTGGAATTTATGCTCCCCAAACCTGGCTTCTGGTTTCAGCTGAAGAATTCGTTAATATTGATAATAATAATGATGGTCAGTCTGCTGACAGCGGCACTAGTGCCCCAGGAGAGAAAACAAGAAAATCGCCCCTAACATAAACATTTTGATTTAATTTTTCCATCTTAGGATTCTGCTACAGATGATAAAATACAGATAAGAGTTCAGATTCGGGGTCCTGGGGGAAGAGACAAGCATCTCTGCTCTGACAGGTCCAAAGCGGGTTGTCTGTGGCAAGTCCCTGACTTTTCCAAGGTGTGGCTTCCTCTTCAGAAAGCAAGAAAATACAAATAGAAACAACAATGTTGGGCCTTATACAGATACCTAGTAAGCAATAAATCTCCAGTTATACTAGCTGCTCCTAATATTGGCAGCCCTTAAAATGCCTAGGTGTCATCAATTGATGGTTTCAAAATGCAGACGTAATAGCCTAGCCCAGGATGAATTAGTCAGACTCTCTAGGGAGGTGAGACTCCATTCATTTCTATTACAGAGCTGCTTCTGATTCAGAGTTTGTGTCACGCAGTAGAACCAATGGCTTCTCGTTTATAAGGATCTATTTAGTCATTCCACGATGAGCATCATTACAGGGCCAGCACACAGTAGGCTTGTTCTCTCTGCTTCTACCATGCTGGACCCCAGGATGTCATCAGCAAACATGAAGATCATGAGCAACAGGGCTCTCTGCCCATTGTTCACGGCATTCCCTGCTTTCATTGGAGTGTTTAATCACCCACTGAGGCAATTTGGCCCTCTGCATGCTCCTCTGCCGTGAGCACAAGCCTTTAAATGTTGGGGATAATTAAAGGCACAATGACAGGGCCAGATAGAGTCACCTATCTGGGAAACAAGTAACAAACGAGGTAGGAGTTGTACATGGGTTCAAGGTGAGGATTGTAGAAATCGTTTTCCGCTGGTGTCAGGGACATTATTTTAGGATGCGCAGTTCTTGCCTTGGAAGCCAAGTCTGGTTCAAAACCATAATTCACTCATAATGAACTTACAGAGTTACAGCCCCAGTGTCCGTGACTTCCTTCCAGTCATTTGGCCAGTTTGGCTGCATCAGGTGTTTAAGCAGAGGAATGAGAAATGGTTCAGGGAGATTAGACACAAGTAAAACTTCCTGTGAATGCCCAGGCTAATCTACAGATTTTTGTTGAATTATCATATGCATCACTGTGGGAAAGCTGAAAAACAGAAGAGCCCCCTTTCTACCCACTTTATAGGTGGAGAAATAGTCACAGAGAAGACTTGAATACAGATTATGTGGAGTGTTCTCTTAGGAAATATGGACAACTTGCTCCAAATGCACTGCCGTTTTCCCAAAGAGATAGATGAAATGTACTCTTCCTACTGATAACCCTGTGTATTTATGTATTTAAAAACAAATAGGCGAGACAGAGAAAACATCTACTGATTGAATAGGTCCCTGTTAATCAATGTTTTATTTCTAGGGTGTGTTTTTAATTTCTCCAAGTGCTTTGACATACATTATCTCTCTTCATTTGCTCGACGATCCTATGTATCAGAAAAGCGAGTCCTGTTTCGTATCATCCAACAGATGCACAGGTAATTAATTACATGGCTAGGACTAAACCCTCAGTTTTCTGAACCCATGTTCATGGAGCAAGGTGACACCCTTCCTGAAAACGTACCCCAGCATTACCTGCATTATAATTTAACTTGGCACCCGGGACTCAGAAGGGGGGAAGGGGCCTGGAAGAATGCCTTTTATGATTGTCTCTGTCCCTTCCTCTCATACATATTTATTTAATGATGAAGAAGAACCTTTCCCCACCTCATTTCCAGTCTTTTCAAGTGATTCCCAAAGAAGCATATGCAGGAGCAATTTAGACTGTACGACAGGATTGGATTCCAGAGTGGGAGCATCAAATCCTTAAGTTGAGGTGTCTATCTGTCTTAATAAGACAGGCTAGTATGGCTTCAGGAGACACCACTGGAAGTAGCCACAGGCTTTTGTCGCACACAGGAAAGCAAGCAGCTTGATGGGAAAGTCCACTCCACTTCCACAACACCCTTGACTCTTGTGTGTGTGGTCAGGAAGCAACTTCCGGTTAACTTTGTGTCACAGATAAGGTGTGCGCTGCTGAGTGACAGCGCACAGACACTCCACTCCGAAAACACAGGTGAGACCCTCGGCCCCTGAGTCACATGTCACACGGACACCATGACCACCGTACTGTGCCCCTCCCCTCCCCTTTTAAGTTTCCCATGTGCTTCCTTGGTTGCATCAGCACGTGTGCCCTTGATGGCTCAGTCACCAGAGCGGTTTCACAGAGATGAAACGACATTCACACTTACAAGTGAGGGTCGGGATCTGGGGTCTGGTTGGACTCAACTTCATCCTGCTTTCAGCACAGCCTGATGTGCCAAATCCTGCGTCTTAGCAATGCCCTTTGCAAGTTTTCCCTACTCAGTTATCCAAGTACCAGTCCCCCTCCCCCTCTCTTTGTATGTCTTGTTTTTATCTCGTTTGTAAATTTACAAAATAAGAGCCAGACTCTTTGGGGTAACTTCTCAGTGATTCTGCCCTGGCTCAGGTATTAGCCCTAAACCTGGTGCATGAAACTCCTTAACCAATGCCTGGATCTGAATTCTCCTACCTGTAGCTTTTGCTCTAACTAGCCCACTTTCCCGCCAGCCCTATTATTTCTAACTTCTTTCCTTACTTTCTCATTAGGCGCCCCTCCCTCCGTCTTCATCCCCTGCTGCTATCCTAGGTTGCACGGCCCATCTGTACTACTCAGAATTCTAGATACTGGCTCAGCCATTCGAATTAACACTAACACAAACATCCTCATTTACATGGAACGCACAGAAGGTGACATTCTGTCTGTAACAATAGGTTATAATTATCATGTCTCTCATTTGTATTCTATTTCACAGCTTCTTGAATTGTTTCCACATGCATTATCCCATTCGATTCCACTCACAGTGCTGGGAGGTAGGCAATTATTCTTCCATTCCTTTCCCCACCAAATATTTATGGAGAACTAGAGGAGCCGAGGTGATGAAGGGGGAATGGTTCCTGCCCTGGTGGTGCTTACATTCCAGATGAAATAGATGGAGCCATGTCTACTCTCCTGCCACTAACTGAGAACCAGAGAAGCTTCACATTTCTAATCATCCATGCAGAAAGTGCCCCCACAGGGGCACCGGCACCCTCAGAGGCTTAGGGGACTCTTTTTTAATCCCTTTGCTGTTTCTCTGGGGATACAGGGTGCTCTGTTGAGCACGCGGGCTGTGTTTCACGAGTCGGTTTTCAAGCTGAGTAGTTGGAATTCAGAGCACAGTTTCCCATAGCAATTATGTTATAAATGGTTACTACGTTACAAGGCCGTCCAACAAAAGCCCAGTTAACCCATTTAACCCATAACGCAGCTGAGGCGCGCTATTAATAGGACACTTTCCTGCACTGTCGCACCAAGGGGGGGGGCACTTCATGGGGTTCATTCAGAACTGGTGGCAAGTGAATGAAGTCTCCCCTTTGGCTTTGGATTTCCTGCTTCTCGCTATAGGCATGGGGTCCTACTGTGTGGCAGGCCCTCTTTCCTCCGTGTGTTTATTTCCCTCATCCTTTCTGCTTTCTCTGGTTCCTGTATGAGATGCAAGGAGCAAATATGTGTATTCGTCATACTCCGCTTATGTGGATCCTGTGCTGCTAAGTGAGTAACTGCTGGTCTGGCTTAAGGACAAATATATGGCTGTTTCCATAGATACCTAATCACAATAACTACTTAAACCAATGTTTTTTTCACAATTTTTTTAGGGGTATCTCAGACGCAATGTGTTCTAAATATCTTGCATTATAGGTATATTTTTCATAAGATTTGTCTTCCTTCAGTAGCATCAGTAAATAACCCATGATGTCTTTAATAGAGACTAGATGGACAGAAATCAGGATTCATGCCTTTGGGTATCTTTTTTAAAAAAAAATATTTATTTATTTATTATGTGTACAATATTCTTTCTGTGTGCACACCTGCAGGCCAGAAGAGGGCACCAGACCCCATTATAGATGGTTGTGAGCCACCATGTGGTTGCTGGGAATTGAACTCAGGACCGTTGGAAGAGCAGGCAATGCTCTTAACCTTTGAGCCATCTCTCCAGCCCCGCCTTTGGGTATCTTAAAGCAGTGTTGGATAAATATTATATCTCATTTGCTGTCCCTCCCTTTGGTCAGGATTTTATATATCTCAGGTTGGTCTAAAACTCAACTTGAAATGTAGCTGAGAATGGCTTTGAACTTCTGATTATTCTTCCCAATATTCTGATTTCTAAGATTATAAGCTTGCAGCACTGTGCCTGGTTTATGCGGTATTATAACTAAGTCCAGGGCTTCCTGCATGCCAGGCAAGCACGAGGCCAACTGAGCCAACACCTCAGCCCTCACCTGCTTTTCTAAAGAATAATTAGATGAGCTTCTTCCAGGGTTGATTTGTGAGTTCAGAGGTCCAAAAGATGAGTTTTTCTTTCCTTTCTCTTCCCTTCTTCTCCCCCTGAAGGTCACCCTGGGAACTCAATCCTGGAATCCCCAGAAGTGGATGTGTGTGGAAGGGGGAGCACGGAATTAGTGGTATCCAGCCCAACTCTTTATTTGAAGTTTAATCAGTTTTGTTTCTGCATTAATACACAAATGGTGGTGAACAGAGCAGTCAGCTTCTGTCCCCATCCTTAGTTGCACCATAGAAATATCAGGCAGCAGCATAAGGTTTCTTCCTCTCTCCCTCCCTCCTTCCTTCCCTCCCTCCCTCCCTCCCTTCCTCCCTCCCTCCCTCCCTTCTTCCCTCCCTCCCTCCTTCCCTCTCTCTCTCTCCTTCCTTTCCTCTCTCTTTCTTTCCCTCTTTTCTTATCTGTTTGTTTGTTTTTTTGAGACAGAGTTTTTCTGTATAGCTTTAACTTTCCTGGAACTCATTCTGTAGGTCAGGCTGGCCTCAAACTCACAGAGATCCACCAGCCTCTGCCTCCTCAGTGTTGGGATTAAAGGTGTGCTCCTCTTTAGTAGGAGGCCACTTGTTTGTTCCCAGCAGCCCAGACACAATCACACAGAAACTGTATTATTTGCAATACTGTTTTGCCAATAGCTTAAAGCATATTTCTGTTAACTCGTAACTTAAATTAACCCATTTCTATTATTTTATATTTTACCATGAGTCTTTTGGCCTACTGGCAAGGTTCCAGCTGGCAGCTTGTGTCTTTCTCCTATGGCAGCTACATGGCCTCTCCTTGACTCCACCTACTCTCTCTCTCTCTCTCATATATATGAGATATATATATATATATCTTCCACCCTGGCTATATTCTATTAAGCCATTGGCCAAAAGCAGCTTCTTTACTCATCAACCAATAAAAGCAACACATATACAGAAGGACCTCCCACACCATGCCACCACCACCCACCATGTATCAGATTTCTAAATGATCTATAATTACTTTAGTATTGGAAACTGTATTTGCCCTTGTGCTAGATCATCTAACTACAGTGGTACTATTGTTAACAATATGATTTACTGAACATTCTCTATATGAAAGCACTCTTCTCTTCTGAGTACTTTTTACTAAGATTCTCTCAGTCCTATAATAACACAGTAGCGAGATAACCACGTTTTAAAAGTTTAGAGAAATTGCCTAAGACCACGCAATGATCAATAGGTGTTGAGGCTGTAACTCAATGGTTGGTGCTTGCTTAGCATGTACGAGGCCCTGGGTTTGATTCCTAGCAGAACACACACACACACACACACACAATTTATGCACACAAATACACATGCACGCATGCTTGCATGCACACACAAAAATAAGTGGCATAGCTGGAATATGAACAGGAAAGTCAACAGACCTATACTATACCACATAGTAATCAGAATCCTGGAAAACAGCACGTGTCATGTCTCCTCAGCATCCATCCTCCATGCTTCTGTGATGTCTAAAGCAACAATGCAGTTTGATTAAAGAATTAAAGTTCTTCAATCTTGAACCTTTCTTAGAGACTCAGACTGCAGGGGAATCTTCTAAAAGTCCTTCCAAATGCATTGATCTATGATGGTTAGCTTTGATTCTAGGCTTTGTGTGTTTTGACAGCTGCCAGTCATTGCCATGCTTTGGATTCATACTCTATTTTTGAGAACCTAAAAGCTTTATATATGCGCTAATAGGCTGAAGGGGAAAAGCACTCTGGAAATGACCAGTCTCCACCCATCCTTCCAAATCCATACTGACAGCAGTCTTCTCCCAGGCGAATGAAGCCTGTCCCTTTAGTGTGTGTGTAAGATCCCCTTGCCCAGAAGACGCTGCCTCTGTTCCTCTGTTTGTGATCTCTGAAGACATTTGTGCTGGCGTCTCTCATTTCCAATATAATAATAGGGCAAATTTCTCTTGGAATTATAAGCAAATTAAAATTTGAATCGATGTGACTTAGAGGAAAGCACAGCCATGCATATGTATATGAAAGGATAACAAAGGTGACTGCGAGGAAAGAGATGAGGCTTATGACAGTTACTCAGGCTCACGTGTGCTGGAGGATCAAGGCAAGTGCCCAGCATCCCTCCACTCCCCTGCCCCCACCACGTACAGCATCTGCAGGTTGACTTTTGAGTAAATCATGGTTTCTTTGGGACCTCTGTTTATTGCAACCCTCCCCCCCCAAAATAAGATTCGGGAAGACCAAAGCGGGGCCTTGCGTGTCCTTGGGTGACCCGTCAGGCAAGGGACCAGATGTATTGTTAGCAGTGCTTTCAGGCCAACAGAGAAAGGTCTCCTCATTGAGATGTGCGGTTTCATTTTTAGTGAGTGCAAGCCTCGAAACGAAACTCAACAGTCTGCTGAGTCTTTCCCGATATATATTTCATAACAACCCCTGTGCAATTCACAGCTGAACTGATGAGCTATCAGGGTTATGCGCTTCTGTAAAACAGAGGCATCTAACTTGGAAAAGCTTTCTCCAGGGAAACAGACCTATTTGAGCTAAATCAAAACAAGATTAAAGAGTGATTAAAGCACCGCAAATATGGATGTCATGGAAGGGTTGGAGGAACTGGGCTTGTTTAACCTGGGACTGAAAAGCTGCCCAGTGCTTGCGGGAAAATTCAAGTGCCCCATTCTCCAGCCAGTGTTTCCCTCCGTCTCCGTAGAGGATGCAAAAGGTAAAATGATCTTAAGGTGCATTATTAGGGATTTAGGTCAGTCAATGGCTCTCAAGCCCCTACTGCACACTAAAATCACTTAGTGGCCATTTAAAACATCCTAATTCCCGAGTCCTTGCCCACACTAATGCATCTCCAGAGGTGACACTCAGTGATTAGTGTTTCTTAAAATCTCTTCTGGTGATTCAAAGATGAAGCCAGTGTTGAGACACGCTGTGCTGACTGAAGGGACAGAACGTAGGCCCCTAAGCCATGAAAGTCTCTACGAGTGTTTAAAGTCGAGGTGAACCATAATTGAGCTAGATTAGTAATGTCTATGCTAGTTGTCTTTAATATGTTTTTGTCTGGATTGGCCATTATTTCTGCTATTAAGTGACCTAGGAGTCTCAAGACACAGAAACTACTTCAGTGCTGGAATGAATGAATGAATGAATGAATGAATGAATGAAAGACTATCAAGGCTGCTCTGAAGAGGGCAGCCCATGTGTTGCAATGTTGGTTGTCCTAGCAAAGTTATGAGACTAGCTCCCTAAAGCAATGAATACTTAAAGAAAACTTCACCAGGCTTTGTGATTCAAAACTACCTGGACTTCAGGACTTTTATATCATAGAATAATTGAGGTAAAAGCAGTTATTCAAAAGTTAAGAAGGAAAGGTGTGTAATGTAGATGTGGGGGTGGTATATATTGATCACTCACTAATAGGGAAAAGGAGGAAGAGATAGTAGGGTCCATTGAGAGAGAAAACAATTCTCCAGGGAAGTCCGAACACAGAGAGGAAAATGCTAAGCTGAATGTGAAGCTGAAATGATGGATCACACAGTCGAAACAAAGGAGGAAGGCTCAGGAGATAGGCAGGGCACGTCTCAAAATAATTCAGGTGTTGACTCTGGTCTGTAGTCAGTTATTTCTGTGTAAAAAAATATCCCACAGCCAGATTGGCACATCATAAATTTGGAAGGCTTGATTTGATGAATATCCTGATCTTTGTGACATCAGTTAAGGCCACAACTGGTATAGACAACTGGTTGGTGTCTGAGCCCAGGTAGAGCTTCCAAGAGAGCGTCGCATGCATGGCTTGACATTATGGAAGGCCATGTGTGTGTGAGAGAGAGAGCTTTCTTTCTTTCTTTCCATGGACACTTGGAGCATTTCCCCCATGGTGTCTCATAGAATCCTAAGCTTTGATTTGTCATTCAAGTTCTCATGAGACATTGATGGGCGACATCAGTGCTTCAGGCTGGAGAGGCATTGGTGCGGGATCGTTTCTGCTCCGTTCTATTGATTTAGCAAGACAGTATGCCAACCCTGATTCAGAGAAGTGGAAAACGGAAGTTTTATCTCAATGGCAGGGCTATCAGATAACTTGTGGTCGGTCATCTTTAATCAACCATAGTCCCTCAAAAAGGACAAGTGAAGATAGAAAGAACAATCTTAAGGTGTCAAATAATGACAATCGAGTACCATGAATAGAAAAGCCCATCCTTGTGAGTAAAACAAGGAGGGACATGTGGTTGTGTGTGTGGCTCTGTGCTAGGAGTATACTGTTTAGTTTTTTTGTTAACGTCCCATGAGCTAGAACCATATGGGAAGAAGAACGTCAAATAGTGTAAATGCCCCCATCAGACTGGCTTGTATAGGTCAGTTTTCTGCATCATTTTCTTAACTAATAATTTATGTAGGATGGCCCAGTTCACTGTGGGCAGTGCTGTCTTTGGGCAGGTGGTCCTGGCTGTTATAAGAAAGTAGGCCCACCAAGTCACAGAGAGCAAACCAATAAGCAGCATCCCCCCATGACTTTTGCTTCAGTTCTTGCCTCTGTTTCCCCTGATGGTGAAGTGTGACCTATAAACCAAACAAGCTCTCCCCTTCCCAAGTTTCTGCTAGTCATGGTATTTATCACAGCAATAAGATCCTACCTAGGACAAGGACTAACCTGGCTTCGAAGTCCAGGCACATATTAACCAAGTCATCTTGGCTAACCATTGCCACTAACAGGGACTACCTGAGTTTGATGTTTCTTTTTCAGGAAACAGAGTTGGAGGCATAATTTGTCAAATCAGTTGCTGATTTGGGAGTGCTCTTGAAATCAAGGCACCATGTGGGGGAAGATGGGCAGATGAGCTGGATTGGACTCAAACTGTTGTGAAGGTCAATGGCCACCTGTGTAACCCCACGGGAAGCTCTGTAGTGAGAATGGTCCTTGGGGGGACCATCTGAGATCTGAGTAGACTAAGACTGCCATTGGTCATGGCCACCTAGACAAGGGTTACTGCTTAGAGTGAGATCGCTTCCCAGTTGAGAGGATGTCTGAGGAGACTGACCTTCAAGTCCATCCCTCTGCCATAGCACACCTGGCAGCCAAGACTACCATCTTTCCTTGAAACATTGCCTGGATAGTGAACCCCAGCGTCTGTGGTGTGTGTGTGTGTGTGTGTGTGTGTGTGTGTGTGTGTGTATAACACGCTCAGAGAGCTCAACCCTGGCCTATCGTGTTGTGCCTTGTAAGCACTGTTTGAAAGTCAGCTTGTTTGCCAGGAGTAGTTTAATAAAGGATTTCTAGATGAGGGCAGTCTGCTTGTCGAATGATGATGTGAGAAAATGCTAGAAGATGCCCGTTGAGGCTGAGCAAGGTCGACTACAGCATTTAAACAGAGTCCGGGCGGCTAAAGTCAAAGGTAGCCAGCGAGTCTGGCTAATGGACTCGGGAAATTTGGAAAATTGCTAATATGTTTGCAGAGCAGTGTCACTGAGGCAGCTCTCTTGCCACTGCCGGAATAGAGGAGAGGTCACTGGACTGCACCACTTCTCCTCCCATGATTATCCAGCACCACTGGGGCAAGAAGTAATGGGAAGATAATGGGCTCTGAGTTCAGATCCCGGCTCTGCCATTCCCCATATGTGTGATCTTCAGCAACTTCATTAATCTCTCTGAACCCAAGGCTTCTCATTTTACAATACAGATCATAAAAGCAAGGTTGTGGAGTTTAATAGTGATGTGTGTGGGTGGGATGTGTGTGTGTGTGTGTGTGTGTGTGTGTGTGTGTGTGTGTGTGTGTGTATGTGTAATAAGCGCCTGGGATCAACAACTAGCATGTTCTATGATACCCAGGATTACTTGTGAACAGCCTCTTCTCTCCATTCAGACATTTCCCTGGCTGAGCTCCACTTCACAGTGTTCTGAATGAACTTAACACACGAGCAGCCCTTGCTTGCATTTGCACATGTATGCTGCTGGGCAAATGCTTCTGCTCCATTTCTCAGATAAGGCCATTAAGGCTCAGAGTAGCTGGAGTCCTAAGGACACACTTAGTGTCACAGCAGAATCTGAACTCATGTCCTTTGATTCCCATCTCACTGTTCTTATGGCATCAAAATTGCGCCGTCCTCACTCAAGGCACAGATATAGTGTTTCCCAGAGCGCCAGGGTTTAGCAGGGGGTGTAGCCTGTTGGGCAGGTGTGGCTCTATAGTGATGCTCCCAGCTAAGCAGGTCAGGTATGGATTTCTGGAGAGCAACTCATCTTAGGTAGGAATGGGCATCTCTACCATCAGCTTATATACCCGGCTTTCCTCAGAATAATTAAAAGAAAGTAAAGGAGGAGAGGAAAGGACTAAAGAAATCATCTTTGTACATGTTAATCTGAGCCATTTTTGAGCAGCATGATAAGGCTGGTTGTAGAAATGTCAGCGTCTCCTTATCTCTAATTGACTTAAGTAGAGGCAGCTCTAATCCTTGTGTGCACAGGAGCCTGGAAGGGAGAGATGAGGCCAATTGATTCCCACTTTTTAATTAACAGATGAACTGCTTTAAAACAATAGTATATTGGGGGCGGACTGGGTGCAAGAGGGGATGGGAGGGAGAGTGGGCGCCACGGCAGTGACATTTAGAGCGGTATTAACAAGTGTCAGCATTTGATTTGAATCGGGGCTGGAGCATGGCTAAGCAGTACAGCTCCTGCCTGGGTGTGGTCACAGAAATTGCTTTCAAGGTGACAAAGGACTTCATATTTCTCTCCATGTCCGAATGGGAAGACCTTTTGGTTTGCTTATTGTATGGGACCACACAGTGTGTGTGTGTGTGTGTGTGTGTGTGTGTGTGTGTGTACTGTTTTCCACGTGGGTGCTTAGCCAGGGACACAAGTGACACTGGTGGTTTGGGTGGGACCTCGTCCTGAGCGGTGGCAATGCAGTGTGGCATTATGGCTGTAATAGAAGGTTCATCCACCCCTGCGGTCGAAAAGGAGACGTGTGTCTTGCTGAGAGCTAATGTGCCTATTTGTGAGTCCCCAGACACCCAGAGCTGAGCATCTACTGTCGTCTCTGCCTGGCCTGAGTGCATGAGAAGCTTTTTTCCCCTTCCCTCAGAAGGCTTTTTCTGAATCCCAGTCTGTTTGGCCAATGCCCTCATTTTCTATCAAAATGCCCTCTATACCTCACACTTCGGAACTAGGTTTGAGATTCTGCACCTTTATCCCCCTGCCTTATTACAAGTGCAATATCAAGTTGGTTGGGATCACAATTTATCTTTCACACCCAGTGAGCACCACTATTGCCTGGACGTTCTCATTGTAACACACCTGTCTCACTCCTGACACCAGTGTGGGTTAATCACCATCAGGGCAGATTCCCTGTCACCTACCTAGGAGAAAACTAAGGATTTCTATCCCCTGGATGTTGATGTGGGACCAGGGAAAGAGGAAACCTTGCTGTTCAACTAGCTGCCCCATGCCATCATTGGCTGGAGTCATTTTATATAATTTCTCTCTTCCCTGGCTATTTCTAAGATTCAGGACCATGGGACTATAAGTTCTGTTACTTCCTACATTGTCAGAATGTGCACTAGGGGATAGTGGGCTTTTAATTCGTGCTCTTAATATATTAATAGACCTGAGATAGGGACCTGACCTGGATTGGTTCTGAATGTTTGCCTTTCGAAGATTTAAGGGTTTGACTTTTTTTTTTATAGATTTGGAAAGTGATAAAAAAAATTGTTGTTGATAACGCTCTACTCATTCCAACCATCACACATAATTTTCACCTCTGTGTTTAAACTTACTCTAATTAGGTATATTTTTATTTTACCTTACAATGATTTCCCCAAAGCTATGCTTAGGAGGAAGATGCCTTTTATTCCCCATCTGAACTAAGAATGTTCAAGGAAGGCATGCCAGTTCTTTTTCTCTTTTGATATACTTGAATCCAGAAAGCACCTAACTCAGGAGGAATAGAGGTTGGTTGCACTTGGGTCCTGGCAGCTGGGAAACAGAAGGACCAGCATCTGGTAGGGCTCTTTGTGTGGAGTCTTGACACTGTCGAAGGGCAGAAAGAAAAGCCAGTTCATGCCAAAAAAGGAGGAAGAGGCGCTTTCTAGCAAACCATTTCCAGGTGGTCAACCAGCCCTATAACAAAACCTATCCATGCAGGAGGACCCCACCCTTACGGCCTAATTGTTTGTTAGAGAGCTCTGTGTTTGAACCACCATGATGGGAATTAAATTTCAACAGGAGCTTTGAAGAGGTCATTCAGACCACAGCAGATGATATTTCATCAACTGAGGTTGCATCATCATAATAATGATGATACTAAAATAATAACAACAGTGATAAACATAACTGGCATCTACAAAGTGTGAACTTTCATGCTCATATCTACTCTATGAGGGAGGCGTTTCTGTTAGCTGCATTTTATAATTAAGGGAATAATAACTGAAAACATTGGGAAACTTTTGCAGTTTCAGGCAACGCCTAGGAGTCAGAGATGTTTAACCAATATACAACACAGTCTCGACCAATAAGCAAAACCCATCCCAGTGCCCAACACCTAATAATCTCACACGTCTTATTTGTTGAATTTGTGCTGAGTTCAGGCATAGGTTCTGCTTCCAGGCCTCGTACTTATTTGAACCGTTTCTTCCAAATAATTCAGCTGTGGTCTCCTAATCTGCCATCTTCCACAGATCCCAACACTGGTGCCTGTTCGGTCAGTATTTAAGGGACACATGTGTGGATGCATGGTTATTTCTAGTCTTCTCCTCCCCGAATACCAATCTACAGTTTAGCTTGGGTTATTCTCTCTCATCTTCTACCTATTGTGTTTAGACATTGGCACTTACTCTGCCTTTCATGGATTCTGAGGGTCCTGTGTGTTCTCTATTCCCTAATAAATTGCTTTATATTTCCCTTGTATTCTTCGTGGTGCTTTTGATGTCTGGAGTGCTCTGTAAGCACAGCCTGAGTCGCATCTGCATGTTGTCGCCCACGCTTTAAGCCTAAATGACCACGGGAACAGCAGTAGCTCCGTGGGCTGCTCTCTAAGTCTATAGAGAAAGTTCCAATGTGCTTTCTGCTAAGCAGTGGTTCTGACATCAGAGAACACCATCCAGGCTGGTAGCTTAAGGCACAGTTTGACATATTGTCACCGTACAGTTACTGTTGGCCTGAGGGTGCTGGTCTCCAGACAGAAAGGGGATCTATGCCTTTCTCAGTAAATCCAAAGGGCAATGATCTAAGACATAGAGCCCAAGGTACCTGATTAAGTTCCTCGAACTTGGCCCTGGAAAGATGGTACGGTGTTAAGAATTCTTTCCATTTGTACTAAGCACAGGCCTTTGATTCCCAGCATTCATGTTGTCAGGGATTCGATACCCTCTTCTGGTCCCTGTGGGCACCCCCCAACACAATGCATACATATGCATATACATGAATAAAATAAATCTTTAGAAAGATTTTCTTGGATTGAATAGACAGAGTCTTTAGATGGTTATGAGCAGTCAGGCGTGGCCCTATACATATATACATGTATGTAGAGACACATACGTCTTCACGTACCCCAGCTCTTTCTGATCTCAAGCTACTTGTAGACCAAAGCTTGACTCTTAATCTTGTTTGTTCCCAAATACGGGGCAACAGAAACAAATCTCAAAGGAAAAATAGATGGGAGATGCAAACTCACCCAACAGTGCCCAAGGAGACCAGTAAGAGCCATGACCTTGGCAAACCTGTCCCAGAACTTCCAGCTTCTACAGTAGTCTCAAATATAGGACTTAGTATCATTTAAAGTCAAGGCAGATGAGTGCATATATTGGCATTGTGGTAAAGATACTTTTTCAGATCCATTAGGAAGGCATTAAGAAAAACTTCAAGAGAAAGACGGAAAGTCTAGCTGGATATACAGATAGATAGATAGATAGATAGATAGATAGATAGATAGATAGATAGATAGATAGATGATAGATAGATAGATAATTAGATGGATGGATGGATGGATAGATGGATGGATGGATGGACAGACAGATAAATAGGTAGACAGATAGGTAGGTGGATAGAGTGTCCATCTAATTACATTTCTCCTCCCTACACCTAGTCATCTTTATGTTCTTAACAAAACTCATGATCATTCCAAGTCCATGAATTACATCTTGGAAGAATGAAACATTTTATTCTATTCATCCTTCTTCCTCCACCCCTATACACCCTGGGCTCTGCCTCTCTACTCACACAGTAGAGATACCTAAAAGAGTATTCTAGTGCCTTCTAGAAAGCAGACCCGACAAGGCATTTGTCTGTCCTGTGCCATCCATCCCACCCCACTGCATCCAGCATAAAAGGGCAAGTTGTTTAAGTGCTACCACTTTTTGTTAGTCAGCTTTCAGCCATTACAATAAACGCCAAAGATAATCCAACTATAAAGAGAAAGTTTACTCTGTTTGCTTCACAGTTTTGGGAGATTCTAATCCATGGCCAATTAGTCCCATTGCTGTGGACTGATAGAAATATATCATGGTAGGAGCATGTGGTGGAAGACAGTAGCTAGCCCCATGATGTGTCAAGTATCAGAAAAGCAAGGTCAGTAGAGACTCAAAATTCTATTGAGGCTGTACCCTCAAGGACATCCTCATAAAGTAATTCCACTTTCTTCTAAGCCCCAGCCTTTGAAGAAGTGGTTCTCAACCTATGGGTTGTAACCCCTACAGGGGTTGCATGTCAGATATCCTGCACATCAGATATTTACATTACGATCCACAGCAGTAACAAAATTACAGTTATGAAGTAACAATGAAAATATTATGGTTGGGAGTCACTACAACATGAGGAACTCTTTTAAAGGGTCACAGCATCAGGAGGGTTGAGAATCACTACCTTATAGTTCTTAACCTCCCCAAAACAACAAGACCATGGCTTTAATGCACAGATGTGAATTAAAGCACTATGTGTTTTGAAATCCATATATCTACCCATCTATCAAACTTCAATCTATTTTGTTATGTTCCCTGAACAGTTCTTTGGGGGTTGGGGCCGTGTCTGACTGATCCAGGCCCCTCTGGTGCCTAGCACAGTGTCTCCGAGTTGCAAACTTTCTGTTTTATTTTAACCTATTTTCCCCTATAAAAGAATTTAATGTGCAAAAATCCCAGAGCAAACGGAAAGGAAAAAGAAATGCATTTGCTGTGGAGGTTATCCGGTGAAGTTTAGTGCCTTTCACAAAGCAAACTTACCAGCTACTTAATTGGAAGACTTGAAAGCTCCCAAAGGAGAAAGGAGGGTGGGAAATGGGAGGGAAGGAAAAGCAGTTTCCCCATTATAGAGAGGGCTGAGACAGTGAACAAAAGCCCTATATTCACCCAAGAATAGAAGCTTTAAGGACTCCAACTGCATGCCAAGGCACTGGAGGTCCTGCCAACTTCAGCTCATGTGGGGCACTTGCCCTTTGATGCAGCCAAGGAAGGGAGTTTCAGGAGCAAATGGTGACCTTCGAGCAGCTGTGCTGCAGGACCAGTGTGGAGACCCTTAACTTCACCCTGACCCCAACTCCGTTGCCCCTGATGGGAAAGGAGGGAAGGAGTAAGTTATTAAACAAAAGAACCAAGGTTGTGTTGCTGTTAGAAAACATGCAGGCAGAAGGAATACAAAGGCAACCAAGAAAGATATCTGGGCTCCTGCTTATTGGAGAGTCAAGGAAAAAGAGAAACAGGAGTGTAGAGCAGAGCTCTGATCAGAGAACTTTCTAGGCAGGACCGCCTGTGCGGAGCACCTGCCAGGAGCAAAGGCTCCCACATGCTGTTCGCAGAGTACTCTCTCCACCACCGTTTAAAATGCACCTGTTATTCCCACATCACAGAGGAGGATGCCAAAGTTTCAGCAAAGGTAAAGAGCAAGACCAGGTCTCCACGGCTGGAGCCAGCACTGAAAGCACCACCTGCCATATGCCACCACGGTGCCAATGGAGGCAGAAGGGAACACTTTCTCTTCTGTCCCTTGATCTCTCTCTTCAACTATGGCAGTACAAATGCCTTTCTCAGAGCTGCTAAGACTGCCTGCTTCCTCTACATAGAATTAAAACAAACTTAAATGGAACAAAACCCAAAACACCATTTATCCCACTATGACTTAGGAAAGTGATCTTGGGGACCTGGAGAGATGACTCAGGGGTTAGAGCCATCTTTAAACCCCCACCCATGGGGTGCTGCTCCCATGTTTGAGACCCAGCATCCACAGAGCAGTTCACAATTGTCTGAAACTCTAGTCCCAAGTGATCTATGCTTCTTTCTGGCCTCTGTGCATACTTCATACATATAGTGCACATACATACTTACAAGCAAAAAAATATATATAATAACCATACACACACACACACACACACACACACAGGATTGTGATCATGGAAGAAGCAACTTCAAGCAAAGTAGGATAAGATACGTACCTGAAAATGCCATGATGAAACTCTTTATTTTGTATACTAACAAAAATTAATTCAATTAAATAAAGTATTGTCACTGATAGAGGAAATTCCTAGCCTACTTGAGGAAATCATTGCTGAATAGGGCAAAGCACTATAATAAAGCAAGAATGGATTTAATTTTTTAAACATTTGTTTAGTGTGGGGGGGGGGATGTTTAAGCACCAGGGTACATACAGGGAAGTCAGAGGACAACTTATGGAAATTGGTTCTCTAATTCCACTCTGTGAGTTTTGGGGATTGAACTCAGGAACTTAGACTTGGTGGCAAGCATCCTTAGTTGCTGAGCCATTCCACTGATGCATGAAATTCTTCCAAAAAGCAAACAGGGGAATTTTAAGTCCTCAAAAGAGAGGAAGGTTAGCCAAAGTGTCTGTGATTGGCTGGCATTTTGAAGGACAACATGGGAAAACTCATTACAGATAAAAGAGACAGCACACATGAAAACAGACAGCACATCAGAGATACATGCTGAAGGTGTGAGCAGTCATGCAGCTTGTTGCTTGGGATAAGATAGAGGTCATAAGTCAACCCTCAAAGTTCGCTTCTGTCTCTTTATGGAATAGATTTCATGAGCTTATTCACTGAGGTAAAATACATATAACAAAAGTTAACACACTAATAATTTTAAATGTTTAAATGTATGAATATTTCCACAGTGTGTGTGCACCCATCTTCAAAACATTTTCATCATTCCAGATATTCTATCCCCAATGAGTAAAATTAATTTCTTTTTTCTTCCAGGCTTTGGTATTTTCTGCTTTAATGAATTTGCCAGTTGGAGGTATTTCACAGTAGTGGGATCATTTGCCGTCTCCCTTTCTGATTTGTTTGTTCCAAATCTTTAAGAGGCACCCCTGTTGGAACAAATATCAGAAATCCATTATTCATTCTGGCTGAATAATATGCCAATGCCTGTGTTTACCACATGATATTTATCCATTTTTCTAATGGTGGACATTGTTTTTTTTTTTCTCCAATTGTGATTACTGTGAATACAATAAGCAAGTACCTGCTCATGCCTGGTCCTTAGTAGAAAGGCCAGTTCCTATAGTAACTTAATGTTTAATCTCTTGAGGAAATACAAATTGATTCTCTGTAGCAACACTGCCATCTTTACATTCTCTGTGCATTTAGATGCACAAGAGTTCTCATTTCTCTGAATCTACACACTTCCTGTTTTTTTTTTTTTTTGCTTTTTAAATAATAGTCATCGTAATGTGTGTGAAGTAGTTTCAAATTTGCATTTCTCTAATGATTAGTATGTTTTCGTGTGCTTATTGGAAAATTACCTATCCTTCTAGAGAAACGTCTCCTCGGGTCCTTAGGCTAGTATTTAAATTGTGTGTTTTGTTGTTGAATATCTAAGTTTTGATTATCTGGGGCTATGGAATTGGAACTAAATGTCACCACTCAGTGGCAGGCTTATTTGTTTTTGAGTTTTAATAAAACAGTTGGGCCTTGCTGAGGTGACAGTCTAGGAAGGTATTTATGAAGTGGTATTCTTGTCATTGTTGGTGTTGTCGTGCCTTTTTTGGTATTTCTGAGATAAGTGACATATCTATAGTCCCCTATGGCCAGAGGTAATAAAACTCATAGCAGATGTAGACTATCAAGCTAACTAAAAATCCAGAGAAACCACCGTGAAACAATCCCCTGATGTAAATCATATATCATGAAAGCCATTGGATTAGAAACACATTATCCTTGTCTGATTCGCTAACACCCACACGTTCCAAATAAGCTTGGCGTTTGATTTACACTCTGACATTTAAGGAAATGGAAACGGGTGATCTAGCTCCATCTTGATAAACGCTTTCCCCTGGGTCTGCAGCACCAGCCTAGGAGAACAATGGAGTAGGCATCCTAATCATATAAATAGGGACCTGGGCCAGAGAGGGTGGCCCCTCAAGTGACCAACTTTCTGCCTAGCGTTGCCTGGGCCCTGCATCATCAGGTAAAGTCAAATAGCTGTCTGGCCTGATGGTTGCAGCCCAGGAATGGAGTCAGGATTCATGCCTTCAATTCTAGCCTCGCCTGTGTTTCTTCCCTTCTGGAGAATGGAGACAGGCTATTCCAGGATCTGCATGAAGCGATAAGTGTTCTGCACCAATAGTCCAGTTGACAGAAAATGGAGTGTGAGGGATGCCACTGAAGGCAGAAATGCTGGGCAGAGGGGGAACAGCGAAGGCAGCAGACACACCTCTGCACAGAAAAGCCAATGGGCCTCTTTGTCCAGCACCAGAGCAGCCATTTAATAGTCAGGGGATTATTTATTGTGTTTCCCTTGGATTTGACGGCCATGCTCTGAAGAGATAGACCCCCCCCCCCACCAAGGCAGGGTCTCCAGAGGCAGGTTATTTTCTCCCACCCGAGTTCTCCTTCCCTCCCCGGACCTTTGCTTGCCAAACAGTCCTGTGCCATAAACACTAATCCCCACAGCTCATCTCGGAGGGAGTTTTAGCTGCATTTGTGAATTCAGAATGAAATCCCTCTCTCCCCCAATCCAAGTGAACAGCTGGCAGGAGATACTGAGAGCAAGGAAAGAAGTCGTCACTTCGTTGGATGTTATCCTGAATAATAAGTGAACCGCTGACGACATTTTGGAGAGCTCCAGAAACTGCCATCATCCAGCCTCTGCCACCACCTGGCCATTCAGCAGAGCGAACAGTCTCTGCACAGCTTGAAACAGGGATCAGACAGAAGAGATGCTAAAGGGTAAATCGTGTAAGTGTTGGGACATTGAAACCCTGGCACATAGACTCCGTTTCACCTACACACACACACACACACACACACACACACACACACACGACTGTACATCATTTGGTAATTATTAGCCTGCAAACACTGAAGAAGTTGGTCCCCTCTTCTGTAAAATGGGAGAGGTAACTTACCAAAGATCTCCTCTTAGGACTAATGATACCAGGGCCCTGTCTGTGGTATATCACGGGCACTCAAAAATTGATAGCTTTTTACATCTTCACTGACATAAAAGAAAACATGTGTTTACTTCTTTGCCCAAGTAACAGCCCTGCTGTGGTATTTTGGGGGAGAAATCAGAGGAAAGAGAGGAACATAAACTTTCTCAGCTCTGTATTCTTGGGCACAGTCATTACTGGGAAGCCACTTGCAGAAACAGTCGCACGCTGGCCTCTACTGAGCCAGGAGCCCCGCCTTAGCGAGTGCTGGGCGCACAAAGCCCTTCAGAGCGTGCTGAGCCCCTGATGACTGCAGACTCAGCCTGCCCCCAGCTGCACAATCACGCGGCACAAATCCCTGTATTGTCAGTGGAAGGAGCCGCTCCAGTGGCTCTGAAGAGAGAAGGAACCGCCACTGAACACGTCTTTAAAATTCACATCGGCTCTGCCTCTCCGGGGGTCTTGATGCTGCTGGTGGAAGAAAGGTGTGCGAGGCTCATCTATATGTGTGTCCTTATGGTCCAGGGTGGCCCAGGTGACAGTTATTATGCCTCTGGGACCACAGAAGCGTGATGAGCCTAAGGCAGAAGAAGTACTTACTTAAGCAATGCATTAACTAGATATCTACTAGGAGCCAGCCACTCTATGTTAGGCACTGTAGGGGGATAGAGAACAAAAGCAGACAACTTCAGGCATCCAAGTTCTAGCTGAGGCTGGACTTGCAACACAAGCAGAGAGAATTACATGACTATGTAAGAAAGGAGCAAAAATCTGGTCCAATAATGTTGAGATGTCACATCATACTTTATTCCATGATTAATTGCTAAACGAATGACAAAGAAACAAATCACTATGGGAAGAAAATAACTATTTATAAAGTTTATAAATAAAGTTTATTTATTAACTGCTCCCTATGGTGTCTGGCCATAAAATGGGCAAATGGGTTTCCCCACCTTTGTTGCCTCATCCCAAATTATTTTTGAAGTCTGTCTGTCCACTGCTACACAAATGACGTAAGTATTCTTATTAGATAGCTCGTACTATTCCAGACATTCAAGTCTGGTACTCATATTACCAGAGGGAAAGAAGCAAGTAACACAGTCCAACAAGAGGTCAACATGTCCAGTCATCTGTACTCACATCCCCAAGCACAGCTCTCACACACCCTGACACAGTCTACACATCTGTATTCCTCCTGAACCTCCAGGTATCCAAAGACAAGGCATGGGATGCTTGGATGTGGACCTTTTCCCTTGCATAAGATAATTGACCGGCACCCAGAAGTCCTGCCCTCATGTGGCTGAATGAACGATCATACAATTCTACTGACTCAATCCATCCTTACGGCCAAATCCACATAACATATGGAGGGGAGCTCTGAAATGTGGATAATGCTTTACTGGAAAGAAGGGATGCTTCTTCATCACAAAAGATCACATTACAGCAGTGGAGGGCTGGAACTCACTGTATTTCCCCCTTAATCAAGGAAGAACTCAGTGGGCCAGAGAATTATACTTAGTTATGATACATTGACTAGGTCATCTGTACCCCCACGGTGGCAGTCTGCTGGTTTACTCATTCAGATTGTAGGAAAAGAGATGGGTGGTAGTTCAAAACAGAAAGGTACAACAGAGCTTGGCATAGCCATCATTTCCCATACCTGGAAGGTAGACGTTGTCCATCGCAGTAATAAATCAGAAAAACAGAAGCAGTAGGAAGAGGAACCAAAAGCATGTGAATGACCAGAACCCACAATCAGAACATATTTGCTAAGCATCTACTATATTCTCTTAGCATTGATCAGGCCACTCTAGGGGCCATGTGTACAGAGTGTGAGCCCAGAAAGAATTAAATATGTTGTAATGGTTAATCTTCATCATTAACTTGACTGGACTTGGAATTCCTTAGGAGACACACCTCTGGGCATGTCTTTGAGGTATTTCTAGAATTTAATTGAGGAGAGAAGATTTACCTTTAATGTGGATCTGAATGTGGGCAGATCATTGCAAGGGCATTCCATAGCATCAAACTGGGAAGTAAATACATACATACATTCATAAATGTATTTATGTACTGGGGTAGTGTTGTGTGACAACTTGAAACAAGCTAGAGCCTCGTGAAGATGAGATCCAGCTCTAAAGCACTTTTTCAATTAGTGATCAATGGGGGAAGGCCCAGCCCAGGGTGAGTGGTGCCATCCCTGGACTAGTGGTCCTGAGTTCTACAAGAAGGTGCACTGAGAAGGCCATGGAGATCAAGCCATGGAGAGCAAGCCAATAAGCAACTCCACTCCATGGCCTCTGCATCAGTTCCTGTCTCCAGGATCCTGCCCTATTTGAGTTTCTGCCCTGACTCCCTTCAGTGATAAACATCAATGTGGAAGTGTAAGCCAAATAAACGCCACCCCCAAACTTGCTTTGTGGTCATGGTGTTTCATCGCAGAGTGGAAACCCTAATTAAGACAAATTGGTGCTAGTGTAGTGGGGTGTTGCTGTGACAGATCTGACCGTGTTTTGGGGAGGATTGTGGAAGGACTTTGGGCTAGAAGAGCCACTGAGTGTCAAGAGCTGTATGTGATGCTCTGTGGGAACTTGGAAAATCAAAATACTGAGAGAAGTGCCAAGGATAGAGAACTGGCTTGCGAAGTTTCAGAGGGAAGTTTAAAGACGAGGGGGACATCTGTTATTCTGAATGAAGATTCTGTAATTCTGGTTAGCTGGGGCTGAAGAATCAGCTGTGATTATGAAGATACCAGAACTACTAAAGCAAAACTTTACTTTCCTGGGATACTAGATGCTGATTGGCTGGAGTTAGTGATGATGAAGAAGAGACCAGCATAAGTGAGATAAAATCTTTGGGGAAGTGTTTCCTGAGAGCACAGAGAAGCTGTGTTCTATAAGTGGCAGAGGTTGCACCTTGTGCTGACAAAGGGACTCAGTAATATATAAGAGTCACCCAGGTAGTACTGGTTTTTAAGGTATTCAGTCATCATGGAGAGAGGCTGAGGCTTGGCATTGTAAGAGACCAAGAAAGGTCATTGGTGAAGGTGCAGCCTCAGTGGCAGGTGAAGGCCCAGGACTGAAGGAGTCATACATATAAACTGAGGTTTGGTACCATGAAGAGAGCCTAGGAGAGGCTCTTGGTGAAAGTGCAGCCCAGCTGCAGTAGAAGACCTGTGTTTTGGAGATGTCAGTACCGAAGGATGACCACCAAAAACAGTAGCAGCAGTAGAGGGAGCCAGAAGGAGCCCAGAAGACAAGCTGTGTGTGCTGCAGAGGGCAGAGCCAGAAAAGTGACCCAGGCTCTTTTCAGGAGTCCAGAAGATCATGAGTAGATCCCAGATAATTGGACATGGGGTTATCTATACTGTTGGAGTTTGGCTTTGCTTGGTCCAGATTGTGGTGGTGCCCTGGTTCTTTTTTCTAGAAGAAGACATTCAATTTTGATTTTTAAAGGACACCAGAACTGAAAGACTTGAACTTTTAAAAGAGATTGGATATTTTAAAGAGACTGAAATCTTAATGCATTTGAATCGGTAATGATTGCGAGACTTTTAAATTTATTTATCTTTTTAATGTGAGATCCTGGGGATAAATAAAAAAGGAAAGGATGTTCACCATGAATGCAGCTAAAGAATACAATTAAACCAAACAAGTGCAAGATAATAAAATTGGAGAAATGTTTAGGAAGGCAGTCAGTCATTTTCCTTCCTTATCCTCCAACTCTCCCTTTACTGGGTATGGAACCCAAGATTAATGCCTGGCAAAGACCCTACTACTAATCTATCCCAGCCCAGAAGGCAGTGCTTTTCCAGCCCCTTTGTTAAGTTCCTGTTGAAGACCTGAGAACTTGTCAGTAGGGAAAGGAGCACAGACCTGCCAAAATGTGACCCTTGGCCACAGGAAGGTTTGCCTCCATGGCAGCAAGCAGGATGGAGGCAGATGACGGAGCAGTAACTGACAGCTAAATGCCAGAGCTTCCATTCTGGGTGCCATCTTGGGAAGAGGCTCCCGAGAATCAGTTTTAAAAGGCTCTATTACTTCAGGTCCTTCCTGGGACATTTGCTAGTAATGGGAGTCAGACATGATCCAGGCTGGTGCTTAAAAGGCAGGCAAGGGAAGGTACAGAGCAATTACCGAATGTGTCCGCACAATTTTGAAAACCAGTTACCTGTCCCTTGGCAAGAGAGGATTGGCTGCTTGTAGCTGGAACATTCTGTCTTGCTTTTGTTTTTCTTCTTCCTCCACTCTCTGTCTGTCTCAGGACTGCCCTCTCAATCCGGCTGATTGTTTTTCTCCCCTCAGAGTCATTTTCCGAGGCCTGGATCCCCATCTGTTTGAGACTGCCTGGTGAAGGGCATACACATTTACTCCGCAGTGGTCTCACAGCGCTGCTCTGGCTGGCACAGGGGCAGGGGACCCGGTATTCACAGAACAAAGGACACCTGTCCTGGAATGGCCCATCTATGCTCAGCTGGGAGGAATTCATGCAAGCGAAGCGGCGGGGTGGGGGAGGGGGAATAAGCCCATTCATTGTGTGGCACAGCCTCTGTACTTTGTCAGCAAGATGGAGAACACTCACTATTTTCTGTGGCTCTTAGGATTTCCATATTTATTGCTTGTTTGCTACCACTCAGGAGAAGGGGAGGGGGAGAAAACAACGCCTTCTTCCATTTGGAATCTTAAGTATGAATATGTGAGATTTACCCTCCTTCTCCTGTGCCCCTGCAGTTTTCAGCAAGGCACAGGACCATGGAATGTCCAGCCTAGAAGCACTTGAGAAATTTAAGCAGTATTGCCCCATTTTCTACACAACAAAATTATAGACAAGGATAAAGGGAGTTGGTGAATGCCTCATACCTAGCCAGTGACAGAGTGGAGCTTGCACTGACGTTTGTGGAATCTTGTGCTTATTTTTCTATCACTGTACCATATGGGTTGTATTTCTGTTCACGTCAAGAATTCTGCTGTGTGTGTGTGTGGCACGGGGATGGTTTTGCATCCCAAGTGTGAGTACCTAAGTTCAGATTCCCAACACCCCGGAGAAAGCCTAGCCTGAGGAGATGCATATATAACCTAAGTTCTGGGATGGAGAAAAAGCAGAGGGGGGGATCCCCAGCATGGACTGGACAGCTGGTATAACTAAAGAGATAAGCTCTGGGTTTGGTGTGAGATCCTGTCTCCAAATAGTAACATGGTGAATAAGAGAGGAAAATGCCCAGTGTTGACCTCTGGCTCACACACAGGTGTACACACACAAACATGCACACACATATGCATCGCACACATATGCAGAAGTATATTATTCACAGGCATACATACAAAAGAATCTTATTATGTATAGGCCACCTGAGTATGCCTAAATGACGATACAAGAAGGTGCCTGTCACTTGATGGAAACCTCAGAGTCCCCCAGCAAAGCAGAATGTACAGTATACTTGTGCAGTTGTTACATCACGTGGCCACGGCCAGTGAAGCAGAGCTGGAGAGAGGCGGTTCCTGGCCTCCAAAGCTGCACTGTTTGGCACAGGCAAAGACACAAAAGAATCTGACGCAATGTGGAACCAAGTATGTGGCATGCAACACCTGCCAGATGGGTGTTAGAGGGCAGGACGGGACTGATGTTAATCAGAAGGTTCCGTTAAAAACAAAAAGAAGGAATATGACTTTGAGATCTCTTGTATGATGGGACTGCAGTCGAAACAGGCACACTTGAAAGTTCCTAACACACTAAGTCCCAAATGTTTTCATATAAGAAATAGTAAGCATCCTTGGAGGCCACAAATATGGTAATTACCTTGTTGATTTCATTATTTCATGATGTAGGCATCTATCAAAACATCATATCTCCATAAACATGCACAACTATTATTTATCAATTAATGGAGAAAGCATAGGAAAAGGGGTTTAGTCAAGTAGCCAGAAAAGGCTTTGTGGAAGTTATTTTGAAAGAATTTCAACTGAGAGTCACCATGACAATCATGTCAGGAAGAGCACAAACAGGAGGCATTGTGCCATCGTGGAATCAGATGAGGATCGTGTGAGCACAGATGCCTGAACTGTACAAAGTGGGGCTGGAGAAGTGGGTAGCCATTCACGTGAGTGATAGTTACTGGGATCTTTGAAGTCAATGTCACTGAGTGGAAGACGGGAGAAGCATGTCTCCACTCCAACCTGCGCACAGATTATGTCATGGAAACTGGGGTCTGGGAGCCTAATTCACTGTGAAGGCATTGAAGTTAAGCAGAGACAAAGAGAAGCCATACCTGGGGGAAACTGAGGCCAGAGAGCCCTCCAGATGAAGGCAAGGCAAATGTCTGGCTCTAAAGTGTAAAACATTTAAGAATGATTGCAGAGCCCAGCAGTAGGGGAGCAGCCAGGCCAGTGGATCCCAGTTCAGGTTGTAAAGAGCGTGGACAGTCATTACAAAGAAGCTAATTTATTCTAAGAGCTATGGAAAAGTTCAGCCTTCCCTCCATCCTCTGGTCTCTGTGTGCCCAAACCATGTCTCCATGGGAACAACTTATCTATTGACTGAGGACTTTTCCATTTGGGTGCCGAATGCGCAGAATCCCAATAATCCCTCAGTTGAACACAAGCAGGAAAATAGCCATTTTATTGCTCACCTTGTTCCTGATGACTGAAGTCCTGCCGCAATTGTTTAGTGCCCTCTTGTAGGTTCCGAAACAAAACAGGAAAACCTGGCTGATGCTTTAGGATATAAATAGCCATTATCATTTCTAAGAACAAGGCTGCTGTAATTAACGTGATTTCAACAAAATTTCTACAGGCTTCTGGGATTATCTAAAGCCACTTGTAAGAGACAAACAGGACCCTCGGTGTCAGCCCCATCTCCGACTGCATTTTGCAGCTTTTGCTTAGGTAGGTGTGAACTCAGAATAGAATCTTGTCCCTTTAAGGCCCTTTATCAAAATAATGGCATTCGTGATCTCACAATCACATAAATCCTTGCCAGCCCCCTTAAGTCAATTCATATTTCTGTAGTTCGTTACTGGCTCAGGAGGAAATTGCATTTATTATAATTGCCTCTAATTGCACCAGATTAGTGATTACAATTATTGATGGAAGCTGATTATTCATTAGCATCAAATCAATCCCTCTGCTTCCTCATTACTCCAAACAGTAACTCTGATGAGGCGAGGTCTAAAGGAGTCCAGGGCCATCCCCTTCCCTGCATGTCAGGCAGCCTCCTGTGCTGTTTCTAAACAAACACCTGAAAACAACTTAGATCTTAAAGTGACAGAGAGCGTTCCCTCTTTTCGCCCCATTCAAGGCCTAATCTCACATCCACCACTGAGTGAGGAAGACATGAAATCTGCTAAACATCACCAAAGACTATTTGGAGGCCCCAGAATGCTTCAGAGAAACTAACCTTTTGTGGATGCTCTTCTTGGCTATATAATGGAAATTCAACACACCTTGCCCAGATCATCTGGAATATGAATGATCTCAAACATGTAAAGAGAATAGAGCATACGGTCATACAGACCAGACTTCAAATTCTAGCTGCATCATGTGAGCTTTGTAAAAACAAGTAAAACGTGCATCCAATCTGAGCGACAGAGCTCACTGTAGGATGAATGCAGATAAGCCATGAGAACCTCTCTGCTCCTTCTTCACCAACAGACTCAGTCACCTAGTTCCAATCCTGAGAGAATGCTGTAGACTTCTTAGAAGTGCCAGGATGAGAATAAAGGCACCTGCTTGCATGATTGTGGTTAGGGCTGGAATAGACAGGCTATTTTAAAGACTTTGCTCATTAGAGGTGAAGTAGCTGCTCAGAAATGTCACCCCCCCTTTCCCTGTACTTCCTTCAGACTATGACATCTAAATTAACTTTGAAAGTATTATGCTGATTTCTTTGCACACTGGCTCAAATTAACTGAGGGTATGCATTCCACAGTTGCTTGCTCGTAAACACATTTCAGTTTTGACAGAAGAGCAGTTTCCTGAAGAGCTTTGCCTTATTTGCTGATACCTACAGCCTGCTCTAGACACAGGCTCCAGAGAGCTAGAAATATAAACAGAAATATCGGTATTGACCTTGAACAGCTCACAACTGTGCATCCTACTCCCCTACTCTGTTCTCATTCAAGGAAGGGCAAGTTCTAACAGGACCGTAGAAAACAGGAAACCCAGCTCACCTTAAAGGGTCAAGGGGGCCTAGAGAGGTAGCTCTAAGATGGACTTGGAGCTGTGTGCATTTCTGCAGATGTCTATGTATTACTAGACATCCAACAGAGGAAGAACA
The DNA here is from genome assembly GCF_903992535.2 of Arvicola amphibius. Taxonomy (NCBI): domain Eukaryota; kingdom Metazoa; phylum Chordata; class Mammalia; order Rodentia; family Cricetidae; genus Arvicola; species Arvicola amphibius. Next base: position 98,178,956 of record NC_052049.1, on the reverse strand, counting down.
ACCAGAGACCAGGCCTTCCTCATAGCTTCACTCATGACTTATAGGCATCTGACATGTGATGACAGCGACAGGGACAGACACTGATGGAGGACTCTCATAGGTTAATAAAGAAACTGCCTTGGCTTTTTGATAGGGCAGGATTTAGATAGGTGGAGTAGACAGAACAGAATGCTGGAAAGAAGGGAAGTTATTCAGACGCTTCAGGCAACTGTCATGACTCTCCTCTCTGAGACAGTCGCCATGAAGCCAGCCACCAGGTCAGACATGCTGAATCTTTCCCGGTAAGACACCACTTCATGGTGCTACACAGATTATTAGAATGGGTTAATCAAGATGTGAGAATTAGACAATAAGAGGCTGGAACTAATGGGCCAGGCGGTGTTTAAATGAATACAGTTTGTGTGTTGTTATTTCGGGGCATAAGCTAGCCAGGCGGCTGGAAGCCAGGCAGGAATGCAGCCCACTGCTCCACACTACAAGACACTGTTTATCAGTGTCCCATGGATCAAACCACTGTGACTCAGCAGGTGCCTCATAGATCTAACTGCTGTGACTCAGTGGTCTTTCCACCTCTTGGAAACTCAGATCTTTGAAACATGAGTTTGCCTTAGAGCATTTTTGGGTGGATTCATCTGAGCTATCTAATGGCTTTAGTGACACAGAATTCTAGCCCATTCTTTCCCCAGATTTTCCTCTTACTCAAATCTACTTCAGTTACTGTGTTCTCATATATCAACATCCCCTAATTTTCACCATGCCCCCTCCTCCACTCATTCAATCCAGAAAGTATAACTGTCTACTGGTCACAGAGGCAGTCAGGGAACCAAGAGCCAACACAAGATTCAAAGTCTGCCATGGGTAGTCGAGGAAGGAAGAAAGAAGGCAAAAGTGAGGGACTGTCAGTTTTTCTTCACACTGGTCTTTTCCCCATGTTGATATCAAGGCTAAATGTTCTGGATGCTCAGACTTGGCTCTTACAGTATGTCGGAATCAGGCAGCTTCCTCTGGGAAAGCAAACAGTGATTCCCTAGACCATGCAAAGTACAGTCCAGAGGCTATAGGATGTGACTCTGGTGTCTTCTACTTGGAAGTCTTATCCAACAGCTACCAGTGGCTCAGCCACTGTTGGGGAAACTGAAGATGAAGTGTGACTTCTCTAAACACAATAAAAGTCTCCTGTTTCAAGTCTCCTGTGTCTACCTTTTACCTGCGTGCCACTTGAAACGCTGCCACTTCCCCTAGAGACTCCTGTCCACATCCCATGCCACTTAGCTATGCAGAAGGAAATTAACTCTCTTCTCTCCCTACCATCTTCCTCTGCCTCCCCCGGCTTTTCTACTGTTAGATAGAGGACATACAGTTATAGCATCACTTCCAGAGAAACAGAAGATGTCCGGATTCTGTGATAGATCAAAACACTGGAAAATGCTTGTCCTTGCTTGGCGAATGTGCACAACTGGGCAATCTAATCTTGTCCAAGATTCGTCAAAAGTCATGCCCTTCCCTGAAAAGCAGCAGGACACTTGCTACTGGTATGTGTGGGAATCTGTGCTCGGTGACTTTCTGATCTCTGCCTCTCTGTAGCCAAAGCTGGGGGAAAAGCTGTGTCTGGTGACCAAGGACCACAGGAGTTTTCTGGCGCTGCCTTTGGAGACTACCCCAAACCCGCAAGCATCTCCCACATGAAGTGGGCAGAGGTTCTAGTTACTTTGTTCCAATGCAGCTCCTCTTAGTGCTGAACTTCCAGATAGGCACAGGCCTCAGCCCCCTCTCACACTCCTCTAGCCCTCTGTTAGCGTGTGTGTGTGGCTCTTCTTCTTCCTGCTAACAGTTGGTAAATGAATCCCAGTCTAGCTGCTCATGCAGCATGGCTGTGCAGAAAGAGCCTTCATCCTTATGGCAGGCACATTAATGCCAAGTTTGCTCATTCTAATTAATAACAGTCAGTAAACACCAAAGAGAGCTAATGATGATTACAGGCCGCAGCTCCTGCGTGTTAGCAAACACGCCAGGCAGGTGGCCTCTCCTCCCTCCCAGGAAGGAGGCTGGGGCTGAGTCCTACAGAGCTGCCTGGCTTCCCATAGCTTCTACCCCACGTTCAGAAGACCCTGCCTTACGTCGTAGCCTGGTTCCTCAGGAACAAGAAAAGGAAAGTCACATAGAAAGGACTCTGAGCTGCCTCTGAGACTGCAGTGGTCAGATCTTAGGGCTTTGTTTCCCAAAACAATCTCCCTAGCACTTGGAATAAAACAATTTTCTTTCATCCTACTTTAGAGGTTTTTTTCTAATCTCAAATTAATATAATTTGCTTTGAAAAGTTGAATTATTGCAGGTATATGATAGAAAGGAAGGGGGCCTTCCCACCCACAGGACGGTAGAGCCTCTGATTGGTTGGACTTTTCAATCCTCAGATCTTCTCATCTTCTACCCTCTCCTTACCCAGGTACCCACACATCGCCTTTTCATCTGCTGCTGACCTGCCTCTGTTGTAAACCCATTTTCCCGGCTGAACAAAGCTGTTGCCCGTTCTCTCTTCCTAAAGATACTTCTCCTTCCTTCAACTTCACTCCTGTGATCTTCCTATGGCCACATTCTCCAGGCCTCAGAAGGTCAAATAAAGAAGAGGTTAGCTCTACAGTGTCATCTGGCTGTCCCACAACCCAGTGCTCCCCTTCCTGAGTTTGGGGATGGATGGTGGAAATCAGACTCAATAGCCCCAGCATCTTCTTGCTTAGCCGCAATGTTAAGTCTGGAGATTTTGTTTGCAACATGGTTCAGTTTAAATCGTACCTTGAACTTGTGATCTACTTGCATCTGCAGCGGAGTGCTGGGATTGTAGTTCTGAGCCACTGCATTGTGCTGAATTTGAGGTTTTCATGGTTTTCAAAATGTTCCCTTCCCTATGACCCTGTTGTGCAGGGAGCTGCATGGAACAGGCATGTTGGGTCTGCAAGGCATTCTTCAGGAAGGCTGTAGCCCACAAGAGAACTCTATGGGCAAAGCCCCAGGGCCTAGGTCTCTGATTGCCCACGAAGGGAATGAGACCTCAGTGGGCAGGTGTGATTAGAGGGAGGGGCAGGCCACAGTGACCTCAGAATCTCATCCACACCCTGTTCCTTTTCCAGAAGCCTCCAGATCCCCTGCAATCTGTCACTGGTTTGTTGTTAAAGCTCGCCTCCTCTCACAAATGTCGGTTCATTTGCCTGCAGTGACAACACCCCTCCCTCCACTGTCCCAGTAATTCAGACAGTACTCCGTTCCTCAATGGGCTGCTCCATCTGATGCAGCCAGAACCCATTCTCTGCGAGTTTAAAGCAGGTAAGGTACAGAACTGTGAAAAGCACCATCATCTTGAGCGTGATAATAAACAGATAGGAGTAAATAATTGAGTGTGACTAGAATGGCTTAGCATATTGTCTTTTTAGGTGATGTGCTAGAGGCTTTCTGCGTCCCTGTATTCTTCTTTCTTTTTCATATATGTCTTCCCTTCAGCAGCCTTTAGACTTTCCTCACTTTGACTATTCAACTACTCTTCTTCTCTTTCATCTTTCACACTCGCCTTTTTCTCTTAGTCACGGCAAGTGATTAGCAGGGCTTCCTAATTTGGACTTTACACATTCAGTGCATCCATTTGTTCATTCATTCATTCATTCACATATCCACTTACCCCACTAGTGCTCTTTGAATTCTTTATCAGTCTCTTTGTTAGGTTGCCGGAAAAGAGATCTTAGCTTCTAAGAAACTGAACCAGCCAGAGGAAGAAAGACAACTGTTTTTATTTATTTCTTTTTTGGTACAGGGTCTCTTGACATCCTGATCCTTTTGCCTCTACCTCCCAGGAGCTGGAATTATAGCCGTGCACCACCATCCCCAGTTTCAGTAGCGCTGGAGATTTGAACCCAGAGTTTTAGGCATGCTAGGCAAAAGCACTCTACTACTGAAGCTACATCCCCAGCCCTTAAAAACACAACTAACTGCAGACAGACTTCTCTGGGGTTTAAAGATGGCAAGTGGTTTGCTGGAGGCATCTTAGGAAACTTTATTGAGTGAGTGATGTCGGGAATATTGAGACCCAGCTGAAGGCGTCAGCAAGCAGAGGGCCAGAGATGCTGGTGAAAGGACAGATTTTAGGCCACCGGAACAGCCTGAATAAAATCCTGATGGTATGAAATGGCCCAGAACATGTGAACAACTGGAAATAACCACACCTGGCTGAGGAGGAGGCAATGAGGCAAGAGCCAGGGAATGGTTGCTGAATTTGATCATCAAGAGCTTGCCAAGCACAGAAAGATGCAAACAGCTTTACATATGGGTAGTTAGCTGAGGGAGTGGGGAGGCGAGCATTTACATTTTATCTCTCGTCCTGCTGTTGTATTGGAATTTTATTCCGGTGAGAGAGTGTTTGACTTTTACTTAAAAGAAATGCTGATTGTGCAGAGGCTCACGCACCAGGTTTCACTGATGAGGTTTTAGGCCGCTCTTTTTTGAGAGAGGAGACAGGGAGGGTGGCATGTTGCAGCTTGATGTCCCCTCTCCTTCTGCTCTCAGTGAACAGCTTCTGTGCAGACTAAATCAAGCTATGTTTTACCTTTGGTTAATTCTATTTTTCCTATGGTAGAAACAGACACCGAGCCCCAACAAACCAGGAGGCCAAAAGTCTCATCATAAGGGGTCTGTGGCCTATAGCAGAGAGTCCCCTGTTAATCAAAAATAACACTCCTAGCCTCCTGGTTGGTAGAGACTAGGTGTCTCTTAGGAGATTCTAAAGGCTTTACCTAATGGTCACAAAGATGCTAGCTCATTCCTAGGGAAGGGCAGTAAGTGGCTAATAAGGGAGCTGAAGATGCCCATAGACTTGGCTCTGCATCTGTACCTTCCCAAGCTCACCACAGCCATTGAATGGCTAGCCAGCCCTGCAGAGGATACCGCTGCCTGCTGAGAATTTCCATCCATCCACAAGAGAAACAAAGGTCCTGGCAGGACCCTGGAAGAGCTTTGCACATTCTCCTGATTATTGTCCCTTTTCCTTGACATCCCACCTCAAGACTTGGCTTTCCTCATTCTACACAGAAAGAGCATCTACTGAGTTGCATGCCTGCCCGAGCACTTAGCCATGATGAGTACAGTCATGGTTTTGGAACTCAGATGTCTGGCTCTCATCATCTTGCCACGATGGAGGCCTTGCCTGTGCTCAGCAGCCATCATGCCTGGCTTTTCTGACTGGTTTCACCCTCATTCTCAGATGAGAGAGTCCCAGCAGCCTCTGTGGCTGCCTCTCAGCCTCAGGAGATATAAATGAAATAGTGTCCTGCTCTAGCGACAAGTCCTACAGTGGACTCTACAAAGCTGGTACAGGTGGTCTCTGTCTAGACTGGGTATTTCTAGGTTCCTGGCATTTTGTTTAAAGAACTAAAGAAGCTCAAAGAATTTTCCTCAAAAGCAAAGCAAAAGTTACATAGTAGAGGGGAGCAGTCCCATCCCAGGTTAGATCTGCCCAAGAGCTCCAAGATCCTTCTGGGGTTTCTGGTGAGTCTGGGAAGAGGAGGTGTTAGTTGCTAGGGGTGTGTTGTGGGAGGTTTGTTGTTTTGATTGAAAGGGTGTGTTATATAATCCTGTGCACTGCTCATATCTTTCTCCTGAGTAGTATGTACTCTCAGTTACGCATTGGAATAAAGCGGTACATGGGGGCTTTTCCTGGAAAGTCCACACAGAGGGCGCAATTTGTCTTACTAGGCATGTACCTAAACACAGTAGGGACTAAACTGGCTCTGTGTTTCTAGTCCTAGGGTGTGTATGACCATAAAAGGAGAGTTACTAAGGGATGGTTAAGGACTTAGAGGATTTTAGGGGGTGACCATGGGCTTGGTTTGGAGAGAAGCATACAGTTCAGGGCAGATGAAGGTCCCAGATTGCTAAACCATCCCTGCAAACTAAATTACCTGCTTCAAAGTATCCAGCGACTTAGAAGAAGATAAAGAATGAATAAGCACTGTTTTGGAAGATGGCAGCAGAAGTCCCAGAAAGAAACCCTTTTTTCTTCTTCCATTGCTTCTCATGCTGGACCTCTGATGTCACTCTAGATGGACTATCAGGCCCAAGGAGCTGCCGTGAGCACTGTCCCGGCTCTTCTTGTTCTCTGCCCCTCCAGTGCTCTTGGGGCTCTGGAGTGTGTTCCTTTCTGTCTACTGTGCATTCCCCCATGTGTCACCTTCTCTGAGACACACTCTAGCTCCCTTCTTCTTGACCCTCAGGTCTGAAAAAAAACCTCACAATAGGATCTTGCCTTTAAAGTGTATGTATCATAGTGCAGAACCATTGTTCATGGGCTCTGGGCATCAATCTACTTTCACTCTTGGACATCCTTGAATGGTAAATGAGGGCTTCTAAGTCAATAACATCTCTGAGACATCATTGCTCAGGGCCAGTCCCACACCCAGAATTCATCAGAATAGACCTGCAAACTGATTTCCAATCACATTCCCTAAAGAAGAAATCTTAGGAGAAGATGGAAAATTTTAACTCGAAGTCTACCACACACTCATTACTTGGCTTTGGGAAAGTTCCTGAGTTTAAACAAGCTTCTCCTCCAAGACTGTAAATGAAGACTTCTCTGGGAATTTTAGTGACTGTTAAATTAGATGTATAAAGTAAGTAACTGAGAACTTGCTGTTGTTCTCAGCAGTTAACAAATCCAAATTCCTTTCTTTTAATCACTGCAAGAATTTTTCCCTTTGGCCTCAAACAAGTTTCCATCCTACACTCTCCTTCTCTCTGCATTTCTCTAAGTCAATCCCACCCGGGAAAGAGTTACTCTCCAGGGGACACATCTAAGTGTTGCCTAAAGGAAGAAGTCCAGTGATGGTTTTAAAAAAAGCTGAAAATCTAGGTATTCTACCCCTAGCTCCATGGAAGAGGGGACAGTGGCACTTGACCACCTTACTTTATATTCGTACTGTCTTTATCCTCCCCAGGGACTTGGTACTAAACAATCATAAAGTTCTAATAACTATGACGACATTTAGATTAAATATGATACTAACACAGCCTCTTGAGATACAAAAGTTTGCTGGTCTCCACTGGAGCAGGTCTGACAAAGTCAGTTTTCCTCTTCGAGACCTCTTCCTGTTCTGATCTAGAAGGATTGATTGCCTGGCAAAGGAGAGGGAAGACTTAAGGCTGGCACGGGCTGCTTTATTTATTTATGTGCTGTATATCAAACACACTCCTTGCCTCCAAGCCTCTTAGCATATATAAATCTAGCAGTTATCATGTACATCAGAAGGAAAGAAATAAGCCCTCAGCAAACTTGTACTACAAAACAAATATTTAAGGTAGTTATTAAATACCCAAGAATTTGGGACAGTGATTCAGAAAGCATAACAGTAAGGGAACAACAGTAACGATTTATTTTTTATAAACAATGACAAGCTGGCTCTTGAAGTTTGGAGTCCTTAGGTTATGGATCTTCCTTTGGTCTCTGGTGCTTGTGCATAGTACTCAGTTAAAGACATGCATACATGAAGGACTGGGTGGGCTGCTGGGTGGGCTACTGGGTGGGCGAATGATTGGGCTGGGGACAGAAAAGCTCATGTTCATTCACTAACCTTCTTGTGCATCAAGGGCAACACCAAGAAGGTAGGGTAACAGTTGACAGTGGCAGGCTGTGGCCAAGGCCTGTGCTCTTTCTGGAATGTCTTCAGATGCCATAGATACAGTACCAGCAGAGCAGAGGTACAGAGGTGTTATTGGAGCCCCAGTCTTACAGCTTGGCACTAGATCCACAGCCTCACCACATTAAGAGTTAATGACATCATATGAAGAAAAAAAATGAAACTTTTTTTTAATTTTTGAGACGGGGTTTCTCTGTGTGTAGTCCTGGCTCTCCTGGAACTCACTGTGTAGACCAGGCTGGTCTTGAACTCACGGAGTTCTGCCTGCCTCTGCCTTCTAAGAGCTGGGGACTAAAGCTTATGCCACCATGGCCTAACTACAATTTATTTAAATTTGTGGCCAACAGTAAGGAGAGAAATTCTGTTTCTCAGTTTGTACTTTACTCACAGTAATGAGACAAAGTATAGAAACAATGATACAAAAGCCAGGGAAACAAGATTACAGTCTTTCTATCATTGCATTCTTGCCATGTGGCCTGTCCCCACCCCCATGCTAGTTGGTGAAGCAATCCTAATCCTGATGCCAGTTATACAGGTCAGGGCCTTTAATGAGAGAGAACCCTGTATTCATCTGTTCCAGGACTTTTGAGAACATCCCGTCCCATGGGCAGCATTTGAATTAGGAAATGCGTGCCTCGGCTCACATGCTGAGAAAAAGACACAGAGGGGCCCTGAGACCTTTAGACTGGAGAGAAGGAGCTATGATCCAAAGCCATACTGA